>NC_031498.1:25741236-25918334 GCF_000237925.1 Schistosoma mansoni | reverse complement strand
TAAGTAGATTCATGTTGCAATGTAACTTGAATTATCATACGAATAAATTGTTTCAGATGTTGGGTAAGTCAAAACAATAAGATGATGACTTAGAAAGAATGAAAAGTTCCCTGCTGATGCTTTTCATTAATGTTATATGTGTGAGAAATATACTACGCAACAAATTTCTGGATTAAACAACTTAAGACAGTCTTATGTCACATATCTGTTCCCTACACTTAATATTACCATCTATATAAAACTAATCATACCTGTAAACTGGCATGAATTCTGTTATTATTATTTTCAAAATATAATATTATTTCAAACCAATCAATCATTTTTCCATTGTAATTTTTGACTAGCTAAAACGTCTACCCGAAGTTTGTGCTGATGATGTCGTTCAGAAGGACGATGAAAGCTCCACGATTAAGCCATCCAGCTCAGGGAACAAAACTCCATCAAAATCATCCGCCTGAGCTACAAATCTTCTCCACCAATTGCAGACAATGCACATCTACACTTTTTTGTGGGTTTCTGGCTAGCCATGAACCTAGCTCGGTTTGATATTTAGTTGCAACAGAAGCGGCAGCCAGTTTGTTTAGAATGATCCGTTTAGGGTGACGAATTTGTTGGCCTCTAAAGCGTGCGAAAAAAATAGCGCCAAAAAACGGCATGGTCAGAGTCCAGATAAGTATTTCAAAATGGGGCAAGAGTGATCAATCTGATTCCTGGTTTGAAATGCAGAGTGATTACATCAGAGGACAAGGTTTAATTGGTGAAATTCATCGTTCAATTGTTTTGAAATTAAGTAAAACAATTGAAAACAGGTAAGAAAACTAAACTAAGAAAAAAAATACTGTACCTGTTATAGTTTACTTAAACATCAAATCTCTTATGTTATTCCATGTGTAATTTGTCTGTCTCGTGAGAAAATTGCATATGGTCATGTTGGCGATGTGATCCATTCTGTATACTATTTTTATAGAGTAGTTTTCATTAAGAACTAGTGTAGTAAACAAAAACACGACTGGGAACAATCGAATGTATTTAAGCACAAATCACAAACTATCTTACTAAGATCTGATAACCATACAGCAAACAATTAATTTGCAAAATAATAATCAATTGTCTCAATATTCACTGTTCCTTCAATTACGCTTCATTTCAGTTCTTTCCTTATCGGTCTTCTGTCAAAATACATTCTATGCTTGACCATCACCATATACTACTTATGAGGATATAAGTAGATCACACCACACTAGTAACACTGAACAATGATTATCAGTCATGGTGTTAATAACCAATGCCATAGTAGTCTGAGCTTTATCGTTGGTCTGATTCTACCGGTCAAATTACTGTATGTTCATTCATCTAAATAACTTAACATCGTTTGTTTTTAGATGGTATCATGATATCTAGGTTAGATGGTTTAACTACAGAGCTTTCATTATCGCTCTAGATATCATCGCCTACGTCATGTCCAAGTAAGATATTCAGTTATTCCAAAAATGTGTTATATCGATTCGTTCTGACGGATTCGTTTGTGATAGAATGTCTTCGTAAGCTTTGTTGTCTTTATGTGTTCTTATATTCGTGCTGATTTTTTTCAGTAGACCTTTGATATATGTTGATAAATTGAACTTATCGATGTATCTGTCGATTACTATCCTGTACATAGTACATAGTACCAGTCCGTACGAATTCCTTCCTGATCTTAAGTGTCAGTATTCCGTCATACATACTTTTCCACTAATATTTTTTTGAACTATATCTTCAGTAAGCAAAGATGGATAGTGGCTAGCAGTGGAATCCAGGACGCGCGTTTCGTCCTGTTTGGGACTCGTCAGCTGGATGTACCTGCACCTCAGCGTTTTTGTTCCCTTTGGGACTCGAACCCAGTACCTTTCGCTTCAAACGCCATCGTGTTATCCACTCGGCCACTGAGTCGTGATAGCCACTTGCTTGTGCAATGGGGTGAAGTTGAAATTTACTTAGTATTGTTTGTTTGCACATATGCCAATGAGAGACTGACCCGTTGCAGTCCTAAAAACATCAATGAGAAGGTCCGAACAAACAATACTAAGTAAATTTATATCTTCAGTGTTTCATTGTTCTAATTATCACTGCTTTTACATGATTTTGATCTCTTTTTGATGTCCGTGCGTTTGGTTTCATTACATCATGCTAATGTAATATGGTAACTTGAAACAATGTCAGGCATTATGTTGATGATTTCCATCTATCTGTTTTATTAACTGACTCCTCATAATTGAATAAAATGTTTTACACTGAGATGATTTGATTACGTTTAATAAGGAGTATTTGATGTATCTGGTTTTTTCCAGAATGTGACTCGTTTAAATTAGCTCGGATAAATGAATGATTTAATTGTCTTGCACTGTTTATATCTGAATCTTCAAGGATCTCCCGATCTCACAGTTGACTGACTTATCGCAGATGAATTCATGCATTGTATTGAAATTCAAATATTGATTATACTGAAGAAATTTTGTAATACCCAGAACGATATTTAACACTAAGTTATGAAGTCTTTTACTGTTTATCTGTATCATGTACATAACTGATGACTTCCTTGTTCAATTCAATTAAAACAAACTCTAATCAATGGCTAAAATAAATTCATTTAGTATTGTTTGTTTGAATCTTCTCATCGATGTGTTAGGACTGCAACTGGTCAGTCTCTAATTAACATATGTGCATACTGTGCGTATCAGGACTCAGTGGCCGAGTGGATAACGCGATGGCGTTTGAAGCGAAAGGTACTGGGTTCGAGTCCCAGAGTGAACATCAACTCTGAGATGCGGGTACATCCAGCTGACGAGCCCCAAATAGGACGAAATGCGCATCCTGGATTCCATTGCTAGCCACTATCCATATTTGCCTATAATGGCTAAAATACTTTAGGGAGTTCGTGATTTTCAAAGTAAATCGATCTTTATATTTCGTACTTTGTTCTTCGATATTTTTTTATGTATTGAATTTTATCCTGTTATCAGTATAGGGTTGTGGAGATTTGTTGAGTTTTAATTGAGATCATGAACTGTTCAATGTTAGACCAACATTGAAAACCTGTAAGCACTGGACGGCTGTTTCGTACTAGTATGGGACTCTTGTTGTTGTCATTCTTTCAACTTACTGACTTGTCATTATTCACACTACTCTAAACAGGTTTCTGTTAAGTGTTACCGATTGCACTGATGTAAAGTGTCATAATCCGAATCATTATATGTTAGAATTTACAGTTTGACTTTGTTTTCTTTTTCACAAAAACCCTTTTCCATACAGAGCAATTGCTCAAAATGATACTGTCCCATTGTCAGAAATTAATTCACCTAGATATTTGATCAAATTATTGGAATTAGTATTTGATGCTTTATTTATGCAAGCTAGAGCATGTCTTCTTGTTTTACGTACTTTAAATGGAGCTAAACAGGTAATAATTTTCTTTTCTGTTTTTTCCTTTTTTTTGTTTATTATCATTCATTTGGTTTATTTTAAATTTTATTTTACAAATTACTGATTGATGTTAAAATTGTATTATAACGGGAGAATAGGGATTTCATTGATGCTATGCTAGACACTAGGTACTCGTCCACGTGTTACACACTCTTGGATTCCGACCAGCGGTCAAGAGACAGTTATCAATATTAGCAATGGATAACGGTATAAATATGGAGCGAAAACAGGGAAGAAGCAAAGCTTTAGTTTACAATATAAAATAGTCTATTTTGTCTATGACCTATACAGGTATATCTGTCTATACTCAATAGCCAATCATGGCTTATACTGGACGGATACATCAATTTTACACCTGGTTAACTATTGTATCTCGTTGATAGCTTGTGTAAATCTTATTGCATCTCACTTTTTCACAATCGCAATCGGAAAATGAGGTTTTTGTGTTCAAGGAAAATATCTATGGTGAATACAGCTGGGTTTTTGCAACTGAATAACTCAGTTCTACAGAAAATGGTTTAGTAAACTGTTATTTCTAAGTACATGGTAACTAAGAATTCATTACAAATCTGATGATGGTTTACAGCCTCATCAGCCGATTTATTATTTCTTATCTAAGATCCTATGTTCAATATTTCATCAGTTCTCACTTGTGTCGATTCCACTGTATTCAAGCAATTCTGTTTCAAGTTATGAATATTTTAATGTTTTCTTGTTTACATTAATTAGTTTCAATACAGTGTTGATCTTTTAAACAACTTTTGTTGACTGTTTTCGCTTAGCGTCTTCAAATAATTATTCTTATGCCATTCTTTCTCTTGCCAAGAAACATATCAGGTTTTCAACAGAATTACAAGGTTTGACTACTCAATATATCTGGTCTTGTGTACAATATGAAGTAAGTAAATAGCCCAACCATTTTCTTTTTGATCTGATTTTTTGTTAAGCATGATATAATAGGTTAAATCAAGCAGTAATAAATAGAAGCTTACATATGCGATTTGTACAGTGAATGTACTATATAGATAGTGTAAAAAATAAATAACTGGGATCGTTTAGAGTATGACTTCAAGCTGTTTCACTGCCTTGTTCACCCATAATTTTCTCAAATTTTCAGTGTCCACGATTTAAACAAGTAAAACCAACCAATAAAAAAATGATATTTTCAGTTAACTGATTACTGTTATAAAAAAATTAAATGGAATAAGGGGTAATTCGAATAATTATCTTATATCTAGGTTGGTAATTTCCCAACTACCAACATCGTATTGTTACAAACAAGCAATACTAAATGAATTTAAACTTCACCCCATCGCACAAGCAAGTGGCTATCAGGACTCAGTGGCCGAGTGGATAACACGATGGCGTTTGAAGCGAGGGTACTGGGTTCGAGTCCCAGAATGAACATCAACTCTGAGATGCAGGTACATCCATCTGACGAGTCCCGGATAGGACGAAACGCGCGTCCTGGATTCCATATTAGGAGACAGTTTTGTTGAGCGATCAGAGGCATTCGCCAGGGAACTTTGAACTAGCGTTTGCTCCAGGTTGGCATTCATCATAATAAGTTGTATCTACCATCTCGTATTAATTGTTTCTCCTTGTTGAATTCAAATCCGCATCATCTATTGTCACAGCAAAAGACATTATTTGTGAGAGTTCATACAATATTAAGTCAGTTGATTAATTGGCCAAATTACAACTTCGTTGGTAAGATTAGATCAACAGTAATGAATAGACAGATAATTTTATCATTTTAACACTCTCCTCAACTGAAAAGTTTCTTATATTCTGGATCTCTTAGTTTGGAAAACCTTCGACCTCATCAATCAACTATTTTGTTTCCAAGATACAGTTGTGTTCACACCATTTTCTATAAATGACACATTAACCAGACTTATTTCATTATCCTATTTCTTGTTATAGGTTTATTGTATTTTATTAACACATTTAAATAATATTTCACCAAGTGAATTAAATGAATTGTCACTTTCATCAAATAAAAATGGTTTACTTAAATTACAAGCACGAACTATTAGAGATACTACTATTAGTGGAGGGGATATTACACCAGGAGGTGATAATTCTAGTGCTTCATTAAATCTAACAAAAGTGGATTTAAATACATTAATGGGTCGTAAAAGAATTGGAGCATTTAATTTTGCATCAATAACTACAAGTTCAAGCAATAGTAATAGTACCACTGCTTCTTCTACTTCTACTACTACAACTACTACTACCAATACTATTAATGCTAATTCTACCATTAGTACTCCTGGAAATACTACTAATATACGAGATTCTCAGTCTGTTATTAGCACAATCTCAGGAAATGTTTCGTCAAACCACATTGGTAATATTGGAAGTGGAAACTTCACTAATACAATTGCTGTTACTAATCAAGGTCAAAGTAATGTGCCATTATTTAGCTTTTCTAATTCATCACATTATCTTGGAATATCTTCATATTTATCAGAAAGTCGTGCAATGGTAAGTCTACAAAGTTTATTGGGTTACTGTAATAACAGTTTAACTAAAACGGTTCATAAGAGTGATTCGAACGTATGGTATGTTAAATAATATTAGTGTCTGTTGGGAAAAATTCAAAAACCTAACATGCTTTTCGAGCAGCTAATTACATATCGAAACTGACTCAGTAGCTTAGTGAATAACTCTCCCAAATTTGAATCACTTGTTCTTGAATTCAACTTTCATTGTAAATGTCAATATTGTAGTCCATATGTATCCAGTTGATAAATCAGAAATAAGATGAAATGTACTGTTTAGTTTACACTGCTATCCACTATATAAACTATTGTGGAAGTTTAAATTCACTTAGTATTGTTTGTTTGAATCTTCCCATTGATGTTTAGGACTGCAACTGGTCAGTTTCTAATTGGCATATGTGCATACTGTGCGTATTCCCTCGATATAGCTTTAATTCACAAACATTGTAAGCAAAGATGGTTAGTGGCTAGCAGTGAAATCCACTTGCACAAGCAAGTGGCTATCACGACTCAGTGGCCGAGTGGATAACACGATGGCGTTTAAAGCGAAAGGTACTGGGTTCGAGTCCCAGAGTGAACATCAACTCTGAGATGCAGGTACATCCATCTGACGAGTCCCGGATAGGACGAAACGCGCGTCCTGTATTCTACTGCTAGCCACTATCCATCTGCTTACAATGTTGTAGAAGTTTGTTTTTAACTTATTCTAATTATTTGTAATGTATTAAATGAAATTTTATCAATAATAATAATCAATATTAAGAACATCTGATAAAAGGTTATCGAGATTCATTCATTTGTAGGTAGTAAACATATCGTGTGATAATAAGCACTTTACATTGGAGCCTAGTCTTATTGTTCTGTATGTATCATATTGCTACACGGATACAATGTTTATTATTCTCAACTTTTTTTTAAAAAAAACATGTGTAAATTAGTTGAAGTGACCTATATTTAATTTTCTTGTATAGGTTCATCGATTGGTAATAAGTAGTATGTTAGTTTCTGGAAACTCTAGGGTTCGGTTTAGTGTTAGACGATTAGAAGCAGTTCTTAAGATACCTTGGACCTAGGTTTCGTGCTCGCTGGAACTCATCAGCGAAGCTTACTCAGAATTTTGAGGAAATTTATACTTCCTGTTTGGTTCAACCTGGGTTATCTGGTTTCACAGTCTTAGATCTACTGGGACCGTAACTGAAGTCCTGTATTAGACTGAGTTATATCAGAGTTTATTCTCAATTTCTATTGTTAACGGATTGTCTGCATTTAATTAAAAACATTGAAACAAACTTAGGTAAAGATGGTTATTATGAAACCTGAAAGTCATACCTCGTATCCTAAAGTGAATATTTTTTAAGAGTCGCTGAATAAAGCGGGAAAATATAGGTTAGCTGCTACCTACATGTTAGAGTACTAGCCTGTGAGATAGTCTTTCTACTCGAACAACACTAGTTGAGTTAGAGCTTATGGGGAACTGTCACCAGAATTAATAGCATCAACTGTCATTCTTTGGGATTGTCCACTTTTCCTATTTTTATTTGAATTTACTATGGACATTCATCTTGAAATAACAATATCGTCGTCTGACTTCTCTGGAACTAATCTCCTACTGGGAGATTCACTTATTATAGACTTGAAATACCTATATGGCAGTCTTACTTGGTGAAGATGCTGGCAGAATCTAGAGTCTTTCGATCTCGCTGATCAACTGTGTTAGGATGTTTGAGATGCTTTTCTCTCCCTCCAAGTCCAAAATGTCGCTTCGGGATTGATGTGCCAATTCCTAAACTGATGATAGGCAATGAAGTAATTGAACGCAGCAACCGCGTCACTTTTCTTGGAAATTTCATCAGGTCTGATGAGTAAATGCTAATGAAATCTTGACACGGATTGGAGAAGCTCGATTAGGTTTTTCCAAATTACATCACTTGTGGTGTAGACGAGATATATCTGACAACGGGAAGATAAGTTTACTGCGCAGCAGTTCATTTTGTTCTACTTTATTCATGTGATACATGACCGACTTTCAAAAATCCTACCAATCAAACATTTTCTTTGATAATTTTAAATTCCCACGCCAATATGGTCTGGTAACTTGAACCGATACATGTATATGTGGCAGGTTCCACGTTACCGCCTAGTGTCAGCTTATGGTCAACTAGATAGTTTAATCAAGCAAAACCTTTTTAAGTCATAGTTGTTAATCTACATTTATTTATCCAAGATTTTCAACTTCACTATTTTCTATTTTATTTATTTTTCCCAATCAGTCAGGTTTACCAGGTGTTGAGACTCAGTCTGGACAGAATCTCACAGAGAAATCAGCTCCAATTTACCCGTTAGCTTGTCGACCATCTGGCGATAATATACTAAGTGTATATAAAATGGTTATGGAATTCATTGAAGCTGTTGAATGGGAAATGATCAAATATACTGAATGTTCTGATCTACATTCTGTAGCCTCTACTCATTCGTAAGTTTGAATTATTGTTCTTCTAAATTATATTGGTATTACACTAATTAATGGTGTCTTTTTAATATAAATGTATCGTTTTGATTGATAGAAATACGGTAATGAGTCTAAAGGGGATTAGGTAACGGAAAACCTAATCCACACCTGGACGAACATCTACAGAGTAGGGAATATCTGCTTGACTGTCAAAGAGAAGGTCTTCTGCCCGAAAGCTTTTTCGATATTATTTAGCAGTTTCGAAAAAAATTTTGTTGGAATTAGAAGATAAGCATAGTTTCTTTAATCCATACATTCTCACTTGATTGTCTATGTTATCAACATTTCTGTTTGCATCCTTGCTTTTTCAATTGTTGATTTAATCATACCTTAAAGTGAGCAAAATTTAGAATGATGCATTTTCGAAATGATGTAAATGTTTTTAAACTAATCATCAGGCGTTTAAGAAAATCAAGGTGCTTCTGTAACATGATCAACATGAGAGAATAAACAGTTAACTTTATACCGCCCTCAAGTGCCCTGGTACGGCCAAGAGTGGGGAGAGTCCGCTCTCCCTCTCGAAATGCTCTCACGTGGCCACGCGTATATAGCCTCTGACAGGGAAGTCCTACTCACTGCTTTCTCGTGGCGGGGGTGTTGTTTACGAAATTGAGAGGACGAAAAGCGAATGTCCGGCGCTTTAACCGGGTTGTTGAACACGGCGAGTCCACCTAGGGGAGTTGGAAAATCCTGATTCCAAACCAATGGTGCACATGGACTCCAGTATCTTGAGGGAACAAATAGCGTATGAACCAATCGTTGGTCATTGGCTACCATGGGACTGCATCTCCTCACGATGCTCCACTGCCTTGTGGATCAAATCTTTAGGTCGGCGGCTCCGGGTGTGGCCCCCTAATAAAACCGCCTGCCTCAGTTTGGACATCTGGGCAGTATCACATCCCTCACACAAATCAAATGAGATTTGTGCGGCGCATATGTATATGATGCTTCCTTGTACCAATATTTATGTGTTTAAATAAATAAATAAATAAAATAACTTTATACCGCACATCGTAATCTCTAAAAATATTCTTTAAATGTTTGTTTTTATCATTTCACTTTCAGTAATACAGACCATGATTATCGCCAACAATGTCAATTACGTACACTACTCAAAAGTTTCATTGAAAATATTTATCTTCCTGGAAAACTTTCTTCTCTACGTAATAAACTTCAGAAATCACTTAATTGTAAGTTTACTGTTTTCATATTGTTCTTGTGTTAATGTAATTTAATTCAATTTCTTGTTATATATAATACTTAGTCGATAGATCTCAATCAGGAATGAATGACTGGTCAAGCGTAATATTGGTTATTACTTAACAATCAATGAATTCCAAATATCTCAGTAGCCACAGGAGTTCAGTCGACGTCCAACTTACTCAATAATGACATCTGAAAATATGAAGCTAAGCGATGCAGGTGTGAATCAGTTCCTCCAAGATTACTGACCTCTGCTAGCTAACACAAATTGGAGGTTCAAAGTCTTCTCCCGACTACTTTCGACCACCTAACACTTTACACTTTACTTGGTTTTGCAATGTTTTTGTCAATCGTTAAGCTAATATGACATTCAGTCTTTTTAGAAGGACACCACAATATGTACAATCAAATCATAAGCTTTTGGCTAATTTTTATCTATAAGCATCAAACAAAGGTTTAAATCCTCGCGAAATCTTCTTCGATCTCTTTCATGAATGACAAGCATATACACATGTAATTTTGCGTGGTTTCTTATTTTACACCAATTTGAAGGAAAAGTATCAACATGCTCCTTTGGTTGTCACCACCAAAAAAAATCTTTAACCAATATTCTCTATGTGAAATCAACCATTCTATAGATATTTTGAGACTAATCCCAAGTTGTGATTGATACCTATATAGTCACTATAGTATGTTCGGGTTGCATGTAGACTTTTATAATATTATCTTCTTAGCAAAATCACTCACTCGGAAAGTGATCAGATTAATATTGTATGGTATACAGTCAAAATACAAACTTTCGTTTGATTTCATGCAAACTTTAGTATTTCAAAGAATTAACTAATTAATTGTGGAGAGTCAGTCTTGTTTCATTTATTTCTAAAAGTCATGGTGAAAGAGTTCGAGCTGAATTGCTATCAGAGGCATGTTAGCAGTTATCACTACTCCGTGCAGTGATATTTATTATTGATAGACATAAAAAGCAAACTAGGTGGGTAGTGATATTTCCAACCTGGGATCGTGACTGCAAAACACAAAGGATAACTGGTTGGTATCTGATACGCATCGCCTTTTCGTAAGTAGTTTCATATATGATAACTTTACTTTAGGGGCCTTAGCATAAACACCAGAAATCTATGGTGTAACAGTGTTCTGTTTTGAGGATCGACTTTTCTAACCCCTTTTTGTTGTGGTTAGGCCGCATTGTTTGAGATTTTGGTTATTCATGAGGTGAACCTTACTTTTCAACATACTTCAGTATATAATTCATTGAGATTCCTCCTTCGGGTCTTAAATTCAGTGCTTTTCGTCTCATCAACCTCTAAACAATACACCTGGAATCTTTAGACCTTAAAGAACAAGTGTTCTAACTGGTGTATCCCAACTAGTTCATCAAGAAAGCCAACCTCAATAATCGCGTTAAGGAAGCAGCTAAGAATTCAATCCTGAGATTAGTATTATTTTTTTCCGAATTTTGAAGAACCATTGAATCCCCTAAAACTCATTTTTGTTTTAAACTGCGGTTTAATATGATTTTAACTGTCACAGCGCCGGACGTTTTAACATCTGTTGTATCTCAACAAACTGAACGTGAACTGAATCTCAACAGACCAATTCTTTTAGTAAGTATTTTTTCATTCTATTCAACACTTTTTTTTGTATTTTTTCAATCACGAACATATTCATATGTATTACATAAACTAAATTTTATATTGTACTCAACTCATTAAACGATTAGACACATGATACTTTCCGATTAATTGTGAACAATATGATTTTAAGTCGTCTAAATAAACTCAAGTTGACTTTCATTGAAACGCCATTTAATTATCTAATTACTTGACTTTCAACAAGTTGAAGTCCACTATTGCGTTAGGCGTTTCTTATTCACTTGTGACTATAAATCCAACCATGTAACTATTTCCGACACTTCATCGAAGGACTGGAAGTACTGAGTAAGCCTGACCAAAGTCTATATTACATTATGTTACAACAAATGCAAAGGATAGGACAAATGTATATTACAAGTTACATATATCTGACTATCTATCCATCTTTATGGAAAGTCAACCGATTACCATTGATTTTTTAGTTAGACAATACACAGTATTCAAGTTATGTGTTTCTTGCTAGAAATCTACTAGATATCATGTATCAAAGCTGTAAACTATTGAAAAACTGAGAACATTTGACAACTGTTTTGTTCTGGTTTGCAAATCTTCAGGCAATGGAACACTCGTGATACTATATAGGGTCAAGTTTAGAACTTTCAGATCTCGGTGTGTGAAGTTGACCCTTATAGGCTAGGCCGTGTAAGTAGATGAAATCTACCTGGTTGTGATATGCACAGTTGTCGTAACCAATTGTTGTATATGTTGACTGATATCGATCAAAATGGGTCACAATGATGTAGGATCTTTGAATAATATCTTCTATGCCCTAAGTTTCCTACTATCAGTGATATTGTTACTACTTCTATTACTCTTGTATTTGTCTTTGCGCTTTCATCTTTTTGTACTGATGTCTTGTGGTAACTTGAACTGTGTCATTTTTTCCATTGGTTATTACTGACTAACTAACTAAACCTATTAACTACTAATGGTAACATATTTGTACCACAAACTTTGGTGTCTTAAGCTTGCTTTTCGATAAAGTGTTTGGAACGTGTCTGCTAAATACCCTCAAGCTTCACCGAAGCCTCTATCTGGTTTTCGATAATTCCCCAGTTGATACAAAACGTCATGAAAAAACCCAGCTTCTACTAATTTCTTGATTGTTAGTGAATATAATGAGTTTTAACCTACTGCAATGAAGTAGTTTTGGGTGTGTTAAATCCCCAGAACTCACTTGGCGAATGGCCTATTTTTGTAATTTTATTTTGAAATTCTGAATTTCTTTGTTTTCGCGCCAAAATCTCTCTTTTCACCTTCGAGTCATATTTCCCACTTGGTCCGTTGTATCTTTTAGTGTGCTATTTTGTAATGCTGTATGTATACGTTTGATTTTTTTCCACTTACGATTGCTGTACTTCTGGCTGCTTACGGAATATATTTCCCCCGCTTCCAACTTGAACTTCTTACTCTAGTTAGCTGGGTCTGGGATGCGTCAGAATAGCTAGCTTATTGGTCTCTAGTCACAAGTCTTTGTTCCGTTCGCTGACTAGTGAATTCGAAACGCTTCAGATATAACAAATAGTGATCCTCTATTCTCAAATATTTCTTATTTCCTAAATACTTTATAAATAATTATCAGTATAGTTTACTGTAAATTTTTGAATAATGGTATTAGTACAATATCTTTCACTTAATATTGGTATTTATTTTGTGACAATCTGGATATTTTATATGAAACTGCGATACTACTAATAAGTATACTTTCTCTTTTTTTAAAAATAAATAGATTGTTTACGTCGTGGACCAGTGTTTAAATGAAGTAAGAAAAATGTGTATGGCTTTACCAGAGTTTGCAAGTGGTTGTCTACACATTGGTCTAACAATTTTGGAAGATTTTACCACTGCTATATGGAGGCTTTATAAAAGTAGGTAGTAGTTGTAAATCACGCAGTTGCAGAATGATTTGTATAAATTTGTACATAGCTGATTAAAATCAAATTTTAGTCTGTGAAGCAGTACGAAAGCTTGAAGCTGCCAAACCAAGACAATATAACAATCCATGAAGCCACTAACTGTTGGTCTGAACCTTATCAGGTTGTAGTTTACACGATAATCGTGAGCAATCTTTGGGGACTTTAGGTGGTGACGTGACATTAAACAAGTTTCAGTGAATCATTTGCACTTATTCTCTGTTATCTCGTAAAACCCTAAATCGATTCTATTCGTTACTTTTTTTGAACTGTATTTTTTATGGTTGAATTTTTGACCATCATATTGATCTACTTTAAGTGATAATTGATTCGTGATCAATATGGTTTTCTAGTTCTTGATGCTGACCGAATTCCACCGGTAACTTTGCGATATGATCACTAGTCTAAGTGAATCAATATCATTTGCACCATGTTTTAATATTTAGTGGTTTGAGGTAGTCATCAGGAAACTCCCCATTCATTAATTAACCAGTTGTAAATACTTCAATCCGATTGAAGGTCAGTCGTGACACGAAAGACCCAATAGTATTGTCTGAGACTGTGAGACTAGATGTTATCAGTTCGAATCCACCAGGGAGCATCAGTTCCTTCAAAATTGTAGGTATGGCTCCCTGACAAGCGTAAGCTAGCCCCAAACCTAGATCAAGAGTTTGTTGCAGATTATCTACAACCAGCTAACGTTATATCACTTCTGCATCGTTACAATTCGTCTTGTTAGTTCTTTTTTCACTATGCTGGTGTACTACGTCATCTCTAGGTCCTCCTATGTTGTTGATGATTAAAATATTGATCTGATAACAATAAATTGAGATAAGACGAAAAAAATATCCAGTTTAACTTAGGCAAACGGTTAATTGTTACATTAACCAACAAAAATGAAGTTACATTTTACTGAATCAACAAAATACAAAGCAATTGTACCAAGAAAATCACAGTTACTTTTCAATAACATATAATTGGCTCATGTAATTATCACAAATAGTTCCTATGTCAAGAGAAATAGTTTTAAAGCTAGTCGAGCTTGTCAATCAGTATTGAGTTATGTCTCGCTCATCATTTATTCTCATTATGTTGTTATATTTTTCGAGACCAGTACTACCATAACTCACAGAATACACTACTGTGCCTTCTTTTTGTCTCATATTTATGAAAACGTAAAGTCTCACGTCTACTCCATGTAAATTAAAACAAAAGGTAGTTTAATACACATTATCGAATTCAGAATTCATTCAGTACCTTGGTTTTATCAGTCCATATATTTTCTCCTTTTTTATCATTAAAAATCATATTATGGGGACGACAAGATAGGGGTGATATGGGATTATGATCAACTGTTCGTCATGCTACATTGAGGTCTTAAAAATTAATAAGCCTTTTTTCTGTTTATCTCCTGTATTTGAATGATAAGTAGAGAAGTTCATAATCTATTTACTTTATTTGTCTAACAAACATGTGAATTGAAACATTACTCTCTCTCTGTATATATATAATGCCTGATGTCTATACATAAGTTGATTAAATTTGTCGTTCTGTTACCCTTTACAGAACAACAATTGCATGTCAGTAGTATATGTATATATAGTCAGTAGTACTAGACGAACTATAGCTTTATTGTTAGTTTTTTATTCTCTATTAACAGAAGTATTTTGTATCTATATGTATGTATCATGAAGAAAAATGATACAAGCAGGTAGTATAGTCGCCTTCCTTTATCTTTCGCAATGTTTTTTTTGGTTTCTCGATAAAAGAAACTTATTCGTGTTCATGTGTGTGTGTGTGTGCAAATTTTCACTGATATCATTTTATTGGAATGAGTTTGCTTTTTTTGAAAAAAAATATGGACAATGAATTTTCTTTATTAGAAACAAATAAACAAATAACTTGAGTAAAACTGATAAACTGGGTGTATTTAAGTTCAGTTTTTACCAGCAGTTGACGCTAGTCGAGTTGCCATTATTAGTGTTTGATTATAGATGCGTATGAAGCATCGCTGATTTATATTACGCCAATCGGATGTATAATATTGAGATTAGGGATATTATACTAGGCACAGATGAAAAGCGAGTTGATAAGGTAATGAATCTTTATCGACTGAGAGGGTTTGGATATGTGCTTTTTTCTAAACACCATCTACTCCGAAGTGCAATGTTGGATGATGTAAGAATTAATTGAAAAAAATACAGGTGTTTAAACAAAAGGATGGCATCAGTCCAGGAAGTCGTCGACTGTTGATGTGAGCCATGTTAGATGCAAACTAACATGGTTGGAATCTACATGATTTTCACAATCAGTGGTCGAAGACATTATATGATATGGCTTAGAATCGCTCACGGCACAGATGCATTCATTCTTTGTCTTCCCTTAGATTACGAGGTTATAAACTGCCTTCAACAGTGTGGATGAACCAGATGAAAGATTCAGTAGATCCCCAACTTCGAGATCAACAGGCTGGATTCCGTAAGGATCACTCGTGCACAGACCAAATCGCGACACTACATATCTTTGTTGAACAATCAATTGAATGGACCTCATCACTTT
The DNA here is from genome assembly GCF_000237925.1 of Schistosoma mansoni. Taxonomy (NCBI): domain Eukaryota; kingdom Metazoa; phylum Platyhelminthes; class Trematoda; order Strigeidida; family Schistosomatidae; genus Schistosoma; species Schistosoma mansoni. Next base: position 25,902,514 of record NC_031498.1, on the reverse strand, counting down.
ACATTAACTTCCTTGAATATGATAAGGCATTTGTCAGTGTGGATAGGAGAACATTATGTAAACTTCAACACTATGGTCTACCTGGGAAGATCGTCAACATCATCTGGAATTCATACGACGAACAGCTGACAGACGCATCCCAATTTAGTTCCGGAGTCAGACAAGGTTGCTTGCTCTCTCCCTTTCTCTTCTGGTGATTGATTGTAATACGAAGATCCCGACATTTTAGGGGAAGCACGAAATACAATGTACAGCTTGGATGCAACTAGACGACATGGACTTCACAGATGACCTGGCCCTTCTATCCCGTACACACGAACAAATGCAGATGAAAACATCTAATGTAGCAACAGCCTCTGCATCAGTAGACCTCAACATACACAAAGGAAAAAGCCAGATCCTCAAATACAACACGGAGAACACCAACGCAATCACATTTGGTGGAAAAACTTTGGAAGATGTGGAATCTTTCACGTACCTGGGAAGCATCATCGAGGAACGACGAAGAGCTAATGTACATATCAAAGCAAGGGCAGCATTTCAACCACTGAAGAACTTTTGAAACTCGAAACAACTGTCAGACGACATCAAAGTCATAATCTTTAACGGAACCGTCACGATAGTTCTACTGTACTGAGCTGAAATTTGGAAAACTACCACAACCATCATCAAAATGGATATAAGTATTTATATAAAATTGTCTACGTAAGATACTGAATGTTCGTTGATCGGATACTATCAAAATCGGCCTACAATGGGGGCGAACAAATCAGCTCCCACCTAAAGAGGAAATTAAGGAAAGACGTTGGAAGTGGATAGGACATACATTGTGGAAATCACCAAAGTATATCACAAGGTAAGCATCTACTTGGAGTCATGAATGGAAACGAAAAGAAGGAAGACCGAGGAACACACTGCAACAAGAATTGGAAGCATACATGAAAAGGATGAATAGCAAGTGGGAAGGATTGCTTGAGACAAGGTTGGATGAAGAATGGCTGTGGGCGGCCTATGCTTCTCCAAGAGGGGTAACTGGTGTAAGTAAGTAAATTGAAAGGTGTACGCGTAGTTCGATCAAGACATAGTCCATGAAGTCATTGAATTTTAAACTGAGTTGGTTCGTGAATTGCAGACTCAATGCTTAGGGTCTGTTGGTCAATTGAATTTTATGATCGAAACCCTTAGATGATATGTTTCAAGGTCAGTTTCATTTGCGTTGCTATTTCCATCTTCGATTACTCTCTTTGATTTGTGTTCAAATGTCAGATCATCAAATCTGTTATTTTGGATGTGCTATCTACGCTGATGTCTAAAGACAACTACTTAAAACCCCGATATGTTATAATAATGACATATCTGGAAATTGATTTTACTAGCATAGATGCCGTTATTCTTCATCTTTCCATAGATTGTGTGTCCCAATTTGCTTCGATACTTTTTTTTTAAAGACTTCATCCCTTCTCAAAATATAACACATGTGCCTTGTCTTTTCTCTTATTACTGAGACGTCTGTTATTTCGAGTTATTTTCGTCTAACGGAATAGTAGTAAGCAATTGTGGTCTTTGGTATGAAGATAAGATAATAATCGACTAAACCGAGTACTGAGACTGAGTAATCCGACTGAGCAAACTAGATCACGATACTTGATAATTGAACCGATGCTATATCGCGTGGCAATCACAGATACAATGTTTGACTGAAAATTGAGAACCAGACTATAGAGATAGGACGCTTCACTCAATCAAAGTACGAGCAGTTATATTGAATCTAAACAAAACGAGAACAATAAGGTTTGAAGCATAAAATGAATTCATCAGTCTATTCTACGGCTTATTATCAGCCGCATACCACCTAAAATTGCAATTAAATAATATAACTATAATTGCTAACTAACGTTTACCATACTTTAGTGGTGAAGTTTAGATAAATGTTCGAAACCCTGTCTCCAACCTTCCTATTTTTATGATCCTTCGTCTCCTTACATTCACTACATAATCTAATTGGTGTTCATATACTCGTTTATTTTATGATGTTGAGCGATTACCCAATCACTTCTTAATTTAATTACCTTTACATAACCTCTTAATCATTACTTTCCAACATATAAATGCACATGGATCTTAACCGTGTTTATTCATAAATTTTGTATCCCTACTCTTCTAATTATTGATTTTGGTTATGTTTTGAACATTTATCTAAATTTCACAATCTAATGTGTGCTAATCATTTGATAATTATACTAATCAGCATGGGGATTTGTGGAGATTGTGGTATTTTCACAGTTAAGATCATGAATCTATCTAAGCTAGACCACCTTTTAAAACCTGGAAGCACTGGATCATGGATGCACACTACTAAGGAGTCCCAAACTAGAACGAAACAGCCGTCCGGTGCTTCCAGGTTTTCAAAGGTGGTCTAGCTTAGATCTACTCATAATTTCAGATGTGAAAATTATATTTATATTGATAATTGTAACTTTAGGTTGTATGCAGTCGATGAGAAACCGTGAAATAGACTGATAGATTTATTTTATTCCACAAGCCTTGTTGTTCTTGCTCTGTTTCAATTTATCAAGGGATCTCGGTAATATAAAAAATCATTTTGAAACCCAGAGAAGAACCAACGACCGAAAGGAATTCACAATATCATACCGAACTTTCGGAATCCGTACCAACATAAAACACAGTACAAAAGGATTTGACTGTACACTTCTTAAACTATATTACTTGTTAATATCTGTCTATTACCCATATAATTTCGTTAAGACTTGTAAAGCTTTGTCATTTCAAATGACGCGAACAGTGTTGACCTGTATAACTTTTTCACTGTCAACATTTTTGTTCAGTGAAAGCAATTCTACCGTACAGTAGTTTAGTCTAAATTACTTACCATTTTAATTCCTACGTATTCATTACATATGAATTTAGTCGTTTATATTATTTCAAACGGTTTGATTAGTCCATTAAAACAATTCCAAGTGTTGTTTCAATGAAATGAGTTCTTTATTGTTTTTATTTTCTTGTCACTCTAGATATAGGTGAACTTGAAACAGGTCTTGCTTTGCCAAGTTCTGAATGGTCAAAAGATGATGATGTTAGTCGATTTTGGAAGTAAGTTTTTAATTCTTTTTGAGCAGAGTAGTTACATTGTTAGGTCGTTATGTATTTTAAAGGGAGTTTACGTCCTTGTTTTAACTACAGTTCTATTGCTAATACTTGTTAACTGATAATCACTGAAATTTATATGACACGGACAATGAGCATGGAAGATTAGTACAGATGCAAATTTTATCGATCCTGCAAAACACTTTGTTTTTAACTGAAAATACACTTTTGTATACTGATTTATGCACACGCTTGATGATATCACATATAGGAACAACATGTTAAATGTATTTCACATTTAATTGATTTAGAAAATGTAATTGTTACACTGAAAGACGAAAACTAGTTTTACACTGAAACTATTAGGGCTTACCTCACTTTTTTCATCCGTCTTACTAATCACGGATTAATTTTAGCTAAAGATACCTGTTTATAACTTGAAAGTCACTGGTTAACCGTTTTGTGAAAGTTTGAAAATGCTCTCATTGGTTGGGACAAAAAATCTTGTCAGCGATAGATACTTGAACCAGATAATTTGTCTTTGATCTAAACTATCTTTGAGTTGAAAACTCTTCATGTTTATCTTACCAATAATTTAATGATATAACCTAGGAGGGGAGTGCTAGCATCACTTGGTAATTGTTCCATCATTGTTTGAACGTATTTTACAAATTTTTCCATGGTGGTCTAGCTTCAATTGACTTGTGAATTCAAATATAAAATTATTACAATCCCCGCAAAAACCCCTTCTGATAATAAACATATGCTCCCTACTGACTGGCTTCAAGAGGTATTTCCTGAAGTTTGAGTGGGAAGTAGTGACAAGTGGAGTTCAACTGGGTCTGTTGTGAGATAGTAAGTCACTGAAGACAATGGTGGACTGTCACGTCATATCGTAGATTGGTTGAAGTTAGACATTAACACCGTTGGTTGCCGGTTGGTTCAGTGGTCTAGAGATTAAGCGCTCGTGAGCAAAACCGAAGGTCCCGTGTTGGAATCCCGCGTGCTTGATCGTGGATGCGCACTTCTGAGGAGTACCATGGTAGGACGAAACGACCTTCCAGTGCTTCCAGGTTTTCCATGGTGGTCTAGCTTCAATTGACTCATCAATTCAACTATAAAATTACTAAGATCTCCACTTCTAAAAATACCAATTATCTTAAGTACTTGAGTTAAAACTATTTAGACTGTCGACTGATGTCAACTCTATTCGAATGGAATAATAATAACGGCTTAGGGAATAAAGTACCTGATTGTCAAAAATTAAGTCTCTAGTTCAATTTCCGTCTCACTTACTGCAATTCGAGCAGCCGGGTGGTACCACTAATATTCACACAAGAGTATAAACATGTATTTGGTAGATAAATTATTATTTAGATTGTGTTAATAACTACTATACAATTTAAATATCAATGCCAATGTTTAACTTGATGGTTTCAAATAAATTGATCATTAAGTAGAAAGTTAATAATGAATATATTTTTTCTATATTCCAACCAGTAGAAGGTAGTATTTCTGACGTTTCGTGACTTAATATAAACCACTTCTTCAGAATAAATAAATAACCGATATCGTTTTTTATTGGGATATGACAAAAAATATATTTATTAATACAATACAATTAGTTATTGTTGTCTTGCTGTAGTCTAGTCTATATTAATTTTCAATCTATATTTACTAAAAAGTACCTACTTACTTACTTACACCTGTTACTCACAATGGAGCATAGGCCGCCGACCAGCATTCTCCAACCCACTCCGTCCTGAGCCTTCCTTTCTAGTTCTATCCAATTTTTGTTCATTCTTCTCATATCTGTCTCCATTTCTCAGCGTAATATGTTCTTTGGTCTTCCTCTTCTCCTTTGACCTTCCATAACTCATATGCAATTTTCATTTCACTCTTCGTTTCTTTTCTTTTTTTTTGCAATAGAAAATTCCCATCATGGCAACGTATGGCTACACATGAAGCACGTTTATTAGCTAATAATACAATAATAGAGAAATCATTGACTAAGAAAAAAACACACGAAACAACTCGTGATGATAAACCAATCAATGCCAATTCATTTGATAATATACAAATAAAACGATTAGAAGATAAAGAAGATACTGACAAATTAAATTCTAGAGATAAAATAAATGAAAGTGATGCAATTATTAAACCAGTTTGTGCAATTGCATTAGGCTTATATAATAATGATACAATTGGTTGTAATAATATTAATATACCAAGTATAATACCATTTGCTAATGGATTAAATAATACTTCGGATAATATAGATGATGCAGAAAGAGGTTTAGAATATATGGTATGTTTTAACTAGCTGAGATGCTTCGTTTTTCTTCTCTTATTTTGTAAAAAGGATTATCATCATAAATGAATGTGAGGTTATTTATTTATTTATTTATTTGAACACATAAATATTGGTACAAGGAAGCGCCAGATACATATGCGCCTCACAAATCTCATTCGATTTGTGTGAGAGCTGTGATACTGCCCAGGTGCCCAAACTGAAACAGGTGGTTTTCTTAGGGAGCCATACCCCGAGCCTTTAACCTGAAGGTCTAGTCCACAGGGCAGTGGAGCATTCTAAGGAGATGCAGTTCCATGGTAGTCGGTGACCAACGATTGATTCATACGTCATTTGTTCCTTCAGGATACTGGAGCTCATGTGCACCATTGGTTTGTAATCAGGGTTTTCCAACTCCTCTAGGTGGACTTATCCATGTCCACCGACCCGGTTAAAGCGCCGGACATTCGCTTTTCGTCTTCTCAATTTCGTAAACAACAGTAATGCCACGAGAAAGCAGTGAGTAGGACTTCATTGGAAGAGGCTATATATTCGCGTGGCCATGTGAGAGCATTTGGAGAGGGAGAGCGGACTCTTCCCACTGTCGGCTGTACCAAGGCATTTGGCGGCCTCTTTGGAAAACCAAAGTAGATCGTGGATGGATTTTTTTCTTTGAATTGTAAAACTTTTCAAAAGTATGCACCCATTTGGTGTGATAACACAGTAGATAAGATGATCCATTCCTAAATCATATATTCGAACCTCGTTCCACTTGTAGCGAATAGTACTATTGTACGCTTACATGATTTATCCTTACTTTTGAACAGACAACTTTGAGTCATTACGTATACATATATTTAACCTTGACAATTATTCACTTGTTCAGTTAATCGTCTTTATTCATGTGTATATTTGTTTATCACTTATTCCATTCTTCACATGTCCTTTAGCTTGACTTTCATGTCTAACTATATGTTTTGAGTCACGCTTCATAAAATTTAGTAGTCTAGGTAACCTTTCTCTATGTTCCACTCCCTAAAGTCAGTCGAGATAGATGAATGCCTGAAATAACTTCTGTTAACTCAATTTGTATCCGACTTTTATAACTACCGTTGTCCAATGGAGTCTGCTTAAATATAATATGTGGAATTAAACAGAGAATGTATATCTCATGATTCATTTGTTTGTTCAGTCTGTCTAATTGGTTTGCTGGAGGACAAGCTTGCTTGCAATAAACCTTATCTAATAATACTTTGTGCTGTCACCTAATTATTATTACATTACATCGAAACGCAATCGAAAAGATGTTTGCGTCAATTAACAGTACGAAAATAGTCCGGATACGTTGGTTCCCTTCACTGTTCCCTGTGTTTCACACGTACTTTACTTACTAAATCTAATTATTTTTGTCAACGTGTTATTTGAAATGAAAGAAGGTATCAATTGTGATGATCGTTTAGTTGGGAAATTATTTGTTAAAATAAAGTTAGTAAGATAAATGAAAATAATCCTTGAAAACAAATAATGATCTTTAGGTTCATTCTTAAGGCAAATTGTAAACATCGTTCGGTGATTTTGTTCAAATACACCAACAATTGTCACTTTGATATAGTTACTATTACTATTACTACCAATTGTAGTGAATTGGAGTTTTGAATAGTGCTTCACTAATTTCCATTTAAACGTTCGGATGGTGGTATATCGCACCTAACCCTCAGATTTAAAATCTAAACCATAACTGAGTACATTCACCCATACCTAGTAAATTAATTACATTATAATTATTAGTATCGGTTGGGGACAATCGAATGTATTTAAGCACAAATTACAGACTATCTCACTCAATTCTGATAACCATACAACAAACAGTTAATTTGCAAAATAACAAGCAATTGTCTCAATCTTCACTGTTCCTTCTGTAAATATCAGTTCATATTCTCTAATTCCATAGTTCATACATTTTGCTACCAATTGCGCTTCATTTCAGTTCTTTCCTTATCGGTCTTCTGCCAAAATACATTCTATGACTGACCCTCACGATATACTACTTATATGGATATAAGTAGACCACACTACAGTAATAATATTTTAACTAACCCTCATTTTTATAATACAGTACTGTAATGAGTAGCTATAATTGTGTCTAACTTGTTGAATGTATTCACTGCTATTTTAATACATATTTATTTTTGTACAAAAAAATACAGCGTTTACATGGAATAATTCATGAACGTGAAGCGACAAGATTAGCTGTTGCTGAAACTGACCAATTAATTCATATGATAAGACATGAACTACCTGAATGTGAGAAAAAATCTGATCAAATTTTACCTACCTTACGAAATATTCAATTAATTAAAGCATTGGGTCGATTAACTGAATCATTGGTAAGTTAGTCAAATTAGACAAAGTATTTTATTTTTCATAGTTGAAACCATGAGTCAATTGAAGCTAGACCACCATGAAAAACCTGGAAGCACCGGACGGCTGTTTCGTTCTATTATGGGACTCCTCAGTAGTGCGCATCCACGATCCCGCATTCGCGAGATTCGAAACCAGGACCTACCTACTATTTTATTCTAAAATTATTAGATTTTTGATAATTTACAGACATACATTAGTAGGCGAAATGTCTATCTAGTGACACAAAGGGGCTAGCAAGCTTTACATCTGTTCTCTCTATGAAGCATAGTCTATGAAAATAGAAAATATGTGTTGGCTGGAGGTTTTTTAAAATCATAAATCTCTTTGAGGCATTACTCATGTATCGTGGAACAGCCTACCAAGTAACTTTGGCTAATCCACATTCATCCCAGGGTCTACGTTGGTTATAACTAAAGTATAGAGAACATAAAACCTGAAACAAATGTATATCGTTTGTCACATGTTTAATCACTCAATAATGATGAAAAGTAAAGGTTTGAAAAAATTTGAAGTCTAGTATTCAAGTTATTACTACTAAATGTTACTTATTTTCTATATATGGGTTAATGTATTTGGTGATGATTACCATTTAGACCAATTCCTAAGTAGTCGAAACGAGACTTGAACTTGTGATCTATTGTTTAAAAGCTACGTAACATCATGAAATGTCATACTATAACTACTTTACATATATCTAGGTTACAAACTTCTACGCCGTTTTCAAATTAATCCTTAATCTTCCATCTTTTCGTAATTGCTAGACTTATCCGAATACTTCCAGCTATACATGTTTTTTTTGTAAACAAGCTAGTATTTATGAAATAAATGTATGAAATATCATGAAACGTTAAGAGTGCGCACATCTGGATGCTTCACAGAGTTAAACTCAATCAACCTCAACATCTTAGTTTCGCACATGTGTATGTACATCGTTGACGAGTACTAACTACTTCTCAGTCAGTCAGTCAGTCAGTTACAACGTAGAACTTCGTACGTACGTACATCAGTTCGAGTTGCCATACCACATTAGCACAGAGATGCAGTTATCGATTCAAATCCCATAGTTGTAGAAGTAGTAAGAGTATAAGCAGTAATCGGAAAGATTAGGGTTTGAAGATGTTATTGAAGGAGTATAATACGGTGAAATAAATTTGGAAAGAGAAAATGGATACGGACATGAAGAATTCAGAAGATTAGAATTTGGTGGAACACAAAGAGTGTATGCACCTGCGCCATTGCAAACGATTTTAAGCCATGTCATTCAAGGTCTCTAACCATTGGTTGCTATCATCTCGCGAATCCCAACCAGGTAGTCTACACCTACCAACACGGCCCAGTCCACTTGTCAGCGACTTCATGGATTTGTGCCATGTTTTGGTCTGGCCACCCCTAGCTTTCTTCCAACCTGCTCCTACACCATAAAGCATTGCACGTCGGGGCAGTCGGTGGTTGGGCATACGTAACACATGTCCCAGCCATCTCAACTGATGAAGTTTCAGTACTTCATCAATTGATTTGCCATCCTTACCTAGTACCCGTTTCTTAACATCTGCATTACTTACCCGGTGGTCCCAGGATATACGAGCAATGCGTCGAAGACACCTATGATCGAATACCAGTAGCCTACAAATATCCTCCACTCTTATCGGCCATGTTTCACTGCCATAAAGTAGGACGGAACGAACTGCCGCACAGTAAACCCGTCCTTTTGTTGCTAGACGGATATCTCGCCTACACCATAAATGGCGCAAATTGGCAAAAGCTAAACGAGCCTTCTGTATCCGTGCTGAGATTTCGTCACACACCAGACCACAAGGGCTGATGAGACTCCCAAGGTAAGTGAAGCTGTCAACACGCTCAACTACTTCACTCCCTATCATTAGTTCAGGTGTCGATGCAACCCAATCCTGAAGTAACATTTTACACTTCGAGGGAGAGAATCGCATCCCGAACATGCCTGCATTGTTGCTTATAGTGGTACTAACTACTTCTATTAACCAACTGTTTCGTAGTAACATGCTGTAATAGTTTATGTACCTACAAACATGTATTTTAAGTGACATTTTCATATAGACTGTCTTAATGTCAAAACAAATGAAAAAAAAATTTTCATTGTAAGGTTTTAATACTTTTAAATAATATTCCTCTCTTGCTTATAACCCCTTTCTCTTATTTCTGCACTGTTAATTGTGTAATTAAACAACATATCAAAGTTACTAAATCAGCTGTCTCCTCGTGAAGTGTATTTCCTTAATGTTTCTTTTTCATCTTGTTACGAATTTTTTAACTTTCATAATTAAACATATAGACATATATAGATCTTAATTATGGTAAAATTTAACGGCGTATATTCATTGACAGTGTGATGTACAGCTGGTGATATTGAAAATATGTACCTATATAAGGTCATAAAAGAATTTCGATTGAGATCATGAATGGATCGATGTTAGACCACCATTGAAAACCCTGAAGCACTGGACGGCCATTTCATCCTACCATGGGATTCCTCAGCAGTGCGTAATTTACGATCCCGCACGCGGGATTCCAACTCGGGACCTTCGGTCTCGCGTGACCGTCCTCCATTATCTTCATTGAATAACTGCCTCGTTCTAGATCGAAGGTCAAGAGTCTGAATCCTGTGTGTGGGATCGTGGATGTGCAATGCTGAGGATTCCCATGCTAGGACGAAATGGCCGTCCAGTGGTTCCAGGTTTTCACTGGTGGTCTAGCATTGATCCATTCACGATCCAAATCGAAACTCAATCTCCACAACCCTAAACTGATAATTATCATGTGCTCACAAGTGACTAGCTTCAGGATGGATTTCCTGGAGTTCTTATGAAAAGCCATGACCTGTGGAGTTCAACCGTGTATAGTGTTATCTCAATCGAAACTCATCAATCTCCACAACCCTAAACTGTCAATAAAAAAAACTAGCAATCTATCATAGAAGTCAATTGTTATTCCAATTACCAGTCAGTCATCTACACCGTAGAACCCTGCACATATGTACATCAGTTCAAGTTGCCACACTTCGTTAGCACAGCAAGATGAACACCATATTTACAGAATTAGTTACTTTAATGGTAGTAATATATAAAAGAAAGATTGTGTATACGGATATAGTACAGGAGGAAAGAATTAGTTGGCAGAAAAAAAGATATAAAGCAAATTTAATCTCAGGGTTTAAAGGAAGACAAAGAATGTATACATCTATGCTATTGTGATCGACTCTGAGTCATTGTCACCGAGAGTCTCCAACCATCGGTTACGATAGTCCGGTGCACTCCAACCAAGTAGTCCACATCTATCAACATGGCTCAGACTAGAAGTTTGTGAGTTTATGGACTGATGTCACATATTGATTTGGCCGGTCCTCACTTTCTTCCATTCGTCTCCAAAACTATTTGATGTTGCATGCTGTGGTAATGGGTGATTGGACATGCGTAATACGCGGCCTAACCATCTCAATCGATATAAGTTCACAACCTCATCAACTGATTTACCATCATTCCCTAATACTCTGCGACTAATCTCATTATTACTTACCAGCAGATACGAGGAATATTTCTAAGGCATCTGTGGTCAAATACTAGTAACTTACGAGTATCTTTCACTCCTAATGGCCACGTTTCGCAGCCGTAAAGTAGAACAAAACGAACTGCTGCTCAGTACACTCGTCCCTTAATTGATAAACGGATATTTCGTCTTCGCCATAGGTGATGTAAGTTGGCAAAAGCCAAACGAGCTTTTTCGGATCCATGCAGAGATTTCGTCAGACACCAACCCATCAGGACTAATTATACTTCTAAGATAAGTGAAGTTGTCGACGCTTTCGACTACTTCACTCCCTATTCTTAGTTCAGGTGTTGACGCAGGTCAGTCCTGGAGTAACAATTTACATTTAGATGGGGAGAAACGCATCCCAAGCATCCTGTCATTGTTACTCAGTGCTGCCAAAAGACTCTGCATTTTATCAGTGTCTCCACCAAACAGGACTATATCATCTGCGTATTCTAAGTCGATAAGTGGACTCCCTGGTAGAAGATCAATTCCTGTAAATTCAGTCGACGAGAGTGTTATTTCCAGCAACAGGTTTATAATGAAGTTAAACAAAAATGGGGATAGTGGACACCTTCGATGGATGCCACTCGAGGTTGTAAAACCATATGACAGTTCTCCATAAGCTCTCACTCGACTGGTAGTGTTCGAGTAAAGAGCCTTCACAAGGTTTATGTACTTCTCAGGTACACCTTTCAATGACAGACACTGCCACAGAGCCTCTCGGTCGACAGAGTCAAATGCTGCTTTCAAGTCAAGAAAAACTATCATTATCGGACGCCGATAAACATGTCTGTGTTCTAAAACCTGACGAATAGTGAATATGTGGTCGATACAGCCACGACCAGGTCTGAAGCCAGCCTGATTTTCTCGTGTTTGCAGTTCACGAGTCTTAGTTAGGCGCCCGATAATTATTAAGACTAGTATTTTAGATGCTATGTTAGTCAGACTAATCCCTCTATGGTTATCGCAGGATGATTTCGACTTCTTCTTTTATATTGGGACAATCAGTGATTATGACCAGTGAGATAGGATTACGTCCAATTCCCAGATTTTAGCTAAAATATTAGTCAACCTAATCCGATTATTCAATCGGAAGATAAATTTTATCAGGTGTGTGATCTTATTATCACCATACATTTTGAACAATAATCTAACCACACATTTATATGTTAAGACACTTGTTTATACCAAAATATAAACTCATCTGTTTTATAAGACTTCCAACAACATAACTACTAAGATAATAAGATGAAATAATCTAAATCATACAACTGTGGATAATATATCAATATAACCACCAACTTAAGTGTGATATAAGCACTAATTTATTTGTTTTTGTCAACACGCAGTTACTGGCTTCAACGAACCTTAGTGTTGGTATGTGGTTGTGGAGATCGTTAAATGTTACTGAAATCACAAAACGCCTTAAATTAGCAAGTCATTAGAAACATGAAAGCACTTGATAGCCGTTTTGCCATAATATGGAACTCTTCAGCAATGCTCATCTAATACCATGTTACCGGAAATAGAAGCCAGATACTTCAGCTTCGAGCTCAAATACTTAACTTCTAGAGCACTGAGTTAGGATATAGTAGTGCAAAAGTCTAACTGCATTCAGTCCTTAGTGTATTCATCCTAGACAACATTTTATACAAGACAATCATATTTATATTCACATATTCATTTTTCTATTTTCCAATATGTATTTTTCCCTCTTTTTCAGTGCTGGCTCTGTTATCGTGTACTGAATCTAGACACATGGACTCAAGGTTCAAAAAAATATCAAATAAAATCTTCTACTGTATCTATTAATGCTAACAGAAGTGAATCCGTAGTTGGTGGAATACGTTCACCTTCCGATTATTATTATAATTCATTTGTTTCTTATGCAAAAGAATTAAATCGTTTCTCAGAAGCATGTCTATTAATGACTTATTTAGAAGTAAGAATACAGGCATATAACTATTTTGGTACATTACCTGATGGTGTTAAATATTGGTGTCCATTAGATGATGTTGATGTTGATAAATATGTGACAGATTTTCTTGGATATATTGAACAAGTGAAAGATTTGTCGATACATACATTTAGTCGGCATAAATTTCGGTAAGTCGTACTGTAGTGAACGAAAACTTAGGTGGGTAAAACTAATCTATTGTTTTGCGCAAAATTATACGTTGCTTTCGTATACTATGAAAATCATACATTAAATACAAAGTTTGTTTATCTTTCTTCAATTGTCCTATACATAATACTTCCAGTTCGATTGGTTTTTCAATCTTCTGATAACAGGCATTCCATTTGCGGTTAGTGACACATACTACTTATATCTGTCAGCATAAGTAGCATGTACCACAGTTATATATATATTTCATACTGTTACCCACTTCTTCTACACACAAGTCCGGCTATTCAAAATAAAAGGTGTATAGGGAAGAAGAATGTTTATTTGGCTAAACTAAATCTACTGTATCTGCAGTCATTTTTATATATGCCTGTCACGTAATCAGTTAAACCTATCAGAAGTTTATGTCGTATACCTTGCAAGTATGAACCATTTCTTAACCATTCACATTCACTTATCCACTTGATGAATCTTCATTGCCCTACTGTCAAAATACCTTTTTGTTTATATTTAAAGCTGAATATAATGCTCTATAATTCGCAGTGGTTTATATCTTCTTCGGCTGACTTGATTAGTTTTTTGACTATATCAAAATTGTATTGAATTCATCACTTTTGATCTTATTCACTCCAAAGTAGTTTTGTCCCCTATCCTGGTATATATATAGCAGTCTTTACGTGTGTTGTTTTGAGCGGCCATCCGATCTCATATATTGTCATACACGCTTCTTATACATGAGACCAACCAGCTACTTGAGTGATATAATCAAAAGTGATTGGTAAGCTATATTGGCCAACAAAATCATAATATGTGCGCAAACTCATTTGTTAATATAGATGTCTGCTTCAGAAAATTGAACCAGATTTTCAGCCATTCGGACATATCTCCCTGTACCCGGACAATTAAGTCAAATCTTTTACCAATAGTGTACACAGATCAGTATTTCTCACTCATTATCTTGCATTCAACAAATATATCTGATTAGCCCAGCCTATCAACAAGTCAGATATTATCTACAACTTTACAATGAAACCAAGTTTAAAACGAAATGATTTCACGAAGTACGAATCTCTGTTGAAGTTTCTAATTAGTGACCCACTCAATTCCTATCGATTGTCTAAATATGAATTTTGTAATGAATTCAATAATCCAATATTATTTAGTTAATCACCAAAGTTGGAAGACGAATTGTTATATCGATTGCGTGCGTTCTTGCCCAGTTGATATATATTAACGTGCTGATGCCCGCCAATCAGAGAGGTGTGAATTATCGATCAGAGCAAATGATACACAAAAGCCGTATGAACAATCTTGAGCACTTATCAGTCCTGCTATCTGTCTAGCCCAGCCAGTTAGGTCCAGAACATCAATAACAGCCTCTACAATATGAATCATTATTCTCAAACATACTGGGTTTATATACCAAACAAACTGACCACATCGTACCATAAAATAGAAAATAACATTTGCACAAGATTTAGCGAAATGTGGCTGTGAATAGAGGGGACAGCAATCAATAAACTGGGGATAACTCAAGAATGATAAATCGTATAATAATAGTCTATAGGTCAAAGGAAGCTTATGATAAGAGGAACACGAATATGAATAGTTTAGTTACTTAACAATTATACAATAGGAAATATACATATCACATTGGTCCATAAATAGTCCTCAAAGTTACCATCCATAAATCTCCATGGGATATAACACGAATAATTTCATGGAAATATTTATTCAATAAATTCTATATTCTCATAGTTGAAATCATGAGTCAATTGAAGCTAGACCACCATGGAAAACCTGGAAACACTGGACGGCCGTTTCGTCCTATTATGGGACTCCTCAGTGCTTCCAGGTTTTCCATGGTGGTCTAGCTTGAATTGACTCATGATTTCAACTATGAAAATACTGAAATATCCACAAAACCCCTTCCAATTCTACATTCATTCTTTTCGTTTTCTATCCAATATCATGTCACAGTGATAAAGATTTATAAAATAATATAAAATTACTCACCATATGTGTGTACATACTAAACTTGCTTTTTTCCTTGACTTTTTCTGATTAGATTTATTTTCGATGGTCTTGGTGATTTCATTTCACAATTATTATTACGTTTAATTCCACAAATTGAAAGAATGAATTCAAATGGTAATAAGAAAATGTAAGTACTCTGTTTTTATACTACTTTTCAATAGTATAGTTATGTGATACATAGATTTCATGTGAGAAGATATTTGATCAATTTCTTTGACTTGTCACTTATTCGTGTAATCTTTTCTTTGAAAGACTAGTGAAATAATAAATGTTATGTTAAACCGGAAATTTAGGTTTTGTCATTCCTTTTAAACTCAATAGTTTCATTCACGTTCTGGACATCATCATCACTTATTTTACGTAGAAGTCAGCTGTTTCAATAATTCACAAGAGTTAAATAAGCCTGTTTTGATGGCCTTGTCGATGAATGGTTCACCCCAGAGGTTCATTCAGCTCTTCTTGTCTTTTTACTCTTACTTACGCCTGTTACCACTCGTGAAGGATCATAGACCGCCCACCATCATTCTCAATCCTACCCTGTCCTATGCAATCCTTTTCAGTTGTTGTTCATCCTTATCATATCTGCTTCTATTTCCCGGCGTAATGTGTTCTTTCTTCCACTTCTCCGCTTCACTTCACAATTCCAAGTTAGGGTTTGCCTCTTGATGCAGTTTTGGGATTTCCTTAATGTATATCCGATCTACTTCCAACGTCTTTTCCTAATTTCCTCTTCAGCTGGAAGCTGGTTTGTTCTCTCCCATAAAACACTGCTGCTGGTAGTATCCGGCCAGTAAATGTTGAGTATTTTTGGTAGATAACTGTTTATAAATACTTGTACCTTCTTGACGATGGATTTAGTAGTTCTCCACGTTTCAGCTCCGTACAGTAGGATTGTCTTGACGTTCGTATTGAAGATTCTCACTTTGAAATTGGTTGAGAGTTGTTTTGATTTCCATATATTCTTCAATTGTAGAAATGCTGTCCTTAATTTGCCATCCCTCGCCTTTACATCTGCATCAGATCCTCCTAGTTTATCAATGATGCTTCCTAGGTACGTGAATAATTCTCCATCTTTCAGAGTTTCTCCATCAAGTGTGATTGGGTTGGTGTTCTCCGTGTTTTATTTGAGGGTCTTGCTTTTTACTTTGTATATGATGAGGCCTATTGATGCAGGGGCTGCCTCTACATTTGTTGTCTTCGTTTGTATTTGTTCGTGTGTATGAGATGGGAGGGATAGGTCATCTGCGAAGTGCGAATCGTCTAGTTGCATCCAAGCTGTACATTGTATTCCGTGCTTCCCTTCAGATGTCGACGTCTTCATAATCCAGTCAATCACCAGAAGAAAGAGGAAGGGTGAATGCACACAGATTTCCAGATTTCTCACCATTCTCATTCCTTTATCCTAGTTCATGTTGTCCCATGATATATTCATAACCGTTGTAGTCCATACTGACTTTGACCTTTAGATCTCTAATTAGGATGGTGAGATCTTTTCTTGGGTAATTCTCTATGATCGACTGCAGACCTGAGTAGGACTGATTTTTATCGTCGTCATTGATATCATCGTGGGTGGATAACATTGATCGTGATTCCCTGCTTCTTTGTTTTGAAGGATGCTTTGATGATCCTGGATCCATGAGATTCCTATCCTTTAAGTGTGTTTCGTGCTTCTCTGGACAGCATCAAAGCAACTCCCTTAGTGTGTGCAGCACTTTCCTCTTCGTGACCGGAGTACAGCAGCATCTCTCCCGTACCTAGCCTTTGTTGTCCAGCTTGTGTCCAATGGGTTTCGATGATTCCGAGTACTCCTAATTTGTATCTCTTCGTTTCCGTTACTATTTGGCTGGTTTTTCAGGTCCCCCATTTAGTCCGGACGTTTCATGTACCTATAAAAATTGTTGCTCTGGTTGTTAGAAGGTGCATCGGCCTCGTAACTTCCGAAAAATTTCGGTTTTCACCCTGAGGCTTCATAATTCTTCCTTCATTGTCCAGAAGAGAGTTTAAATAGTGTGAATTATTTTTTCTGATTATCGTGTGTTAGCAAGTTAGTTTTCTACAGGATGGGGTCGCTAACCCCATGGGTAACTGTCTCACATCCGATATGGATTGGACTTCATTTGTCACGGCTTTTCAATAGAACTCCAGGAAATCCATCTTTAAGCTTGTCATTAGTGAGGACAGGATGATTGTGATCCAAATGCAGGTTTTTGGAGATTCTAGTAATTCTATTAGTTGAATTCATGAATCGATCTAAGCTAGAATTTATTCTAAATGAAATATTTGTTTAAGAAACACCAATTTTTAGTAGGAATTCTGAGCAATAAAATTAACTTCCTTTTTTTTCGAATTGCTATTATTTAGGTGTCGAAATGTTTATCGACTACAACAAGCCTTGGCAACTTTAACTGAAACACATGAATCTGATTTAATTCGTGTAAAACAATTATATGAATTGTTCTTTTTAACACCTGAAGTAAGTATTGCTGGCTACAGTCACCAAAGTTCACATATAATTAAAGAAAGTTTAATTCGCAAGAATAACTATTCAATATAAGGATGAAACAGCTGTTATACTCCTCTAAATGTTAAACAAAAATACTGTTATCTTAGGAAGGTTTTGATATGTTAACCTGTTCATATGTAACATGTTTAAATGATAGACGTAGATTCTTATGTAATAAAATTGTGCAGAGTTTGTACAAGGAACGAGGAGCCTGGTGGTTAGAGAGTGTTAAAAATTTGAAAATGGAAGCTGGCCATGTCATGATGTTCATCTGGATGTAAACGGTTGGGTTTACAACCCATCGATTAGAGGAGTTATTGTTTATACTTGCGAAACCTGTTTTCACCAAGTTCAATATGTCAGGAAATTCTGTGTTTAATCCTAGTTGTTTCTAAGGGATTGCTGACATTCATTGGCAACTTCAATGTTAGTAATGTAGATGTTTTCGGTATCGTGTATTTGGACACATTTGCGATAATTTAATTATTTTCACCATCTTGAAACATCGACTTCACTGGCCTGAATATGTACTACGAATGTCTTCGCAGTGAATGCCAAGTAGTACATTATTTGCCGACGCTAGGATGGGTTGGAAAAATTGGATAAATGGTCTTTGTGTATAACTTGGTGTCATGGTATGAGTAGGAGTTATTAGTTATTGGTCCAAGAGGAGTACATTAGCTTATATATTTTTAATGAACTATATTAATTTCATGTGTAATTTCAATAATTTGCTCGGTGGTGATATTATAAATCATATAACAGCTTTGATCTAAAACGCCTTGAATTCTGCTGTCTTTTATCTATTTCAGTCTGAATGTCTGGGTAATATTACCAACTTTTCTATCTGAAATGTAGCTCAAATCTGATTACATAAACATATATCTCATAAGGGGTTTTGTGGAGATTTATTATTTTCATAGTTGAAAGCGTGAGTCAATTGAAGCTAGACCACCATGGAAAACCTGGAAGCACTGGATGACCGTTTCGTCCTATTATGGGACTCCTCAGCAGTGCGCACCCACGATCCTGCACTCGCGAGATTCGAACCGAGGACCTACCAGCTTCGCGCCGGAGCACTTAACCGACAGACCACTGAGTTCAACCAGGTTTGTTGGGAGATATCAACTCACTGAAGACATTGGTGAACGGATGCTCAACTTCGTTGATCAATCGAAGTTAGACATTAACACCGTTGGATGCCGGCTCAGTGGTCTATCGGATAAAACTCTGGCTCGAGACTGGTAGGTCCTGGGTTCGAATCTCGCGAGTGCGGGATCGTGGATGCGCACTGCTGAGGAGTCCCAAAATAGGACGAAACGGCATTCCAGTACTTCAACGTTTTCCATGGTGGTCTAGTTTCAATTGACTCACGCTTTCAACTATGAAAATATTTCTCATAATTAAATTAATGATCGAGTTTCCATAGATATTAGTTGATATTTCATCCAAATTATTAAATCGAATCGAGTCGTTTCGATGAATCTAATCATCAATCGGTCTTTTTGTATTCATCAAATAATTATACAAATTGTCTCATTTGTTATCTACTTCAAAAAGACCAAGGTAAAAGAGTTGAGACAAACCCTTACTTTATTATTTTGCTTTAGTTTTCCTAATGAAATCAGGTGTTAACTACACAGAATTAATTGTTTTTCAATAACATACAAAGTTTGAAATGCTGAATAGTTAGGCGTCATCATGATATAACAACAGACTACTACTACCAGAATCGAAATTTACGCTACTACTAGGGTTAATACTTGATCGATATGCTACACTTGTGGATCATGTTCTAACAGATACACGATTTACGACCGTAAATAGAGAACCAAAGATAAACTAACTAGACAATACTACTTTTATCCAACACAATTACAAGTCGTCTACAGTCATTGAGTCCAGAGTCGAAGTCAATGGAAGGAAACCATATAATAAGTAGTCAGTAATCTGTTTGTCCACGCTCAGTAGCAATCATATTTTACGTTCATCAGCCACATATTACATTGCCGAAAACGTTAAACTTAGGATATACGTATGATACTTTTAACTTTGACGTTTTGCTATTTATTGTTTTCATTTAACTAATAGGCGGTTGTGAATCGTTTAATGGAACATGGTATCGCATTCGATCATGCAGTTTATGCTAATCTCTTTCATTTATATCAACGTAGTCATTCAACATATGCATATTCCAAAATACAAAGTTGTATCTCTAGACTGGCTACTGTTACACATAGTGGACAACTTTAAAAAGAAAACGCACATAAATTCTATCTCATATTGAATGCCAGATCGGTTGAATTTATCCTCTTGTTGTCTGTTTACAAACAATAACCTAATTAACTTTTTATATGACCAATTAACTTTTATTTTTCTTATGAAATAATCATATTTTCTTTTCTTTAATGGTTCTTGTTATATGATCGGATATTTAAAAATGCACAATGTTTATCTAGGGAAAGTTTCCAGAAATTGTGATAGACATTTTGGTGTGTAATTATTTGCATAGTTGAAATCATAAGTCAATTGAAGCTAGACCACCATAGAAAACCTGGAAGCACTGGATGACCGTTTCGTTCTATTGTGGGAATCCTCAGCAGTGCGCATCCACGATCCTACACTCGTGAGATTCGAACCCAGGACCTACCAGTCTCGCGCCTGAGCACTTAACCGATAGCTTTTCCATACTGCTAGAGGTGACCAGCAACAAACTTTGAATGTAGGTTGTGTTTTTTTTCGTGCTAGTTCTCACTTGTCAATACAATGTGTCAGTCTGGAATTTCGAAAAAAAAATTTGTTATATCAGTGCAATTGGAATCGGAGTCAATCAGTGGAACTATCAGAGGTGTTATTAATAGTATTTCCGGATTATACATGACTGACTTCCTATGAAAAATGAAATGGTCAATCTAACTGATCACGTATTTTTAACTAGTCGCATATCTATTTGATGCCAATGGAAATGAAACATGAACACTATTTTAAATGAATTGATATCGATGATAACGTGGTTAGAGTACTTGGAACTAGATTTCATGCTAGTTGCCACCACTCATTAGCAAGGCATATATACCTTTTACATTGACACATGACCTATCGGTTTATCTAAATCAGCCTCAAAAGCACGTATATCTTAGTTAAAATAGTTAATGATCATTTCCATGCAATTGGTTTAAATGTCGTTGAAGGATAATTTACTTCTTTCTGGTTGCAATCCTACAATAAATACCAAATACAACCTCGAGTTTTCGCTTTTTCATAACACATTTTGTTTCACTAAAACAATGTTATTTGCTTCTATAACTAGACAACAAGAAAATCTCACCCCATGTCAAGGATATACAGTTAGGTATCATCTTCGTATTCTGTTTCGAGCGCTGGTGGACCATTATAAACCATAATTGCATCTAAGATAGTCATCAATCATTTCGTATGTATTAGCACAAAACCTGTAGGTCTATTTGTTTCTTATTACCTAACCAATTGGCAAGGAATATCTGCTGCAATGGTTAATCTGGTGCTTTTCCAAAGGCTTTGTTCCCACTATTCATTGCTCAATTTAGAGATTTTACTAAGTCCAAAGATTTATAATACTTTATTCTATCTTTATAATAGTTCCTACACTATGTTTTAGTATTAGGATTATTTTTTTTAGGTTTATGTGGCCATACTCTAGAGTATTGTCATAAATGATCGAAAACTATCCGACATACCCGATCGTAAATTCATTGGTTGCTTTGTTTGTTCGATAACCTTTGAACCTAATTGCATGCCAATAAATAGGTCACATAAATATTTTTTTCATTTATTTTACGTATTTGCGGTTTAGAGAATACGATTAAGTGTTATTTTCAATTGTC
The DNA here is from genome assembly GCF_000237925.1 of Schistosoma mansoni. Taxonomy (NCBI): domain Eukaryota; kingdom Metazoa; phylum Platyhelminthes; class Trematoda; order Strigeidida; family Schistosomatidae; genus Schistosoma; species Schistosoma mansoni. The sequence goes on along the minus strand of NC_031498.1, from coordinate 25,880,603 downwards.
ATTCGATTCACTGTTGTTAGTGAACGTGGAAGTCTTGTAGATCTAAATTCACTAGCAGTTATTATTTTTCTTGGGTTATCGAATAACATGTTTTTCCACTTACGTCGAAAATCACGCCATGATCTACAAATGTATTCAATACAAGTGATGTAGGGTAGAATTTTGTTGTTTTGATTTTAGTGTCATTTTACGCGTTTCATACTTTGATCGTATTCAATTCTCATGTTTGGGTTTCCCTGGAAATTATTATTCTTTCCTGACCCCTGCTTCTCATCTCTGTCTAATTTCGTCTCGACGTATTTACGGGATTCATAACAGCCTGTGGGTACTTAGTACATCATATGTTGGCTTCAGCTGGATGAGAACTCTACAAAATATTGGTTATGAATAATTATTCATCAAAACCTACTGAAAGTCACTACTGGTGTCGGGTTGTTCGATATCGGATTTTGATACGCAAGCCAAACCGGTCACTCTGGTAGAAGGAATGAGTGAGATGGAAGTTTATTGACTAAACTGAATCGGGAATTTATGTACAAACATTCATATATGTCTATCCCTTAGGAAATAAAACTACCAATGGCTTCTATCTTATTTATTAGGAACGCAAACTATTTTTCGCAAAATCGCGTAAACATATCATGTGGTCAAATTCTGATTGCCCCAATGTATCAATTAGGTCATAAATCTCGAATCCAAGTAACATCTTCAGTTTGGACAGTCGTGGTATCGCCAGCAGTAAGAGAGTGATTCAAAGTCAAGTTTCTAAAACTCAATTTCTTAAATAAGTTACTATTGATTTCCATATCCCAAACATTCTCCACGTGTGAGCTATTTTCATTCAACTCATCTTTTTGCAACAATTTTTGACTGGGCCTATTTAAAGTTATTTCTGAGTAGCGAATAATTTCCAACGTTAATTACATCTCGCAACAAAATTAACCGCAAGCGTACTTACCTTAAATGATGTATATCATTTGCTGTCTTTCATTTCACCCATTTCTCTTCCTGGTATAACAGGGGAATAAAAGTATTTTCCTGCCCACACGAATACGCTGCACACAAACTGTTGGATCATGTTCTACGAGATACACTATTCACGACCGAACACAGACCCAGAGTATAGTCCAGACGGCGCTAGACAATACTTTTATTCAACGCAATCACAAGTAGTCTACAATCGGTGAGTCTCGAGTCAAAATCACTAGAAATTAGGAAACCACATATAAGCTGAGTGTCTGTCCGTCCATGCTCAGTGTTCAATCACACCATACGTTCACTGCCACACACCATTTTTATTCAGCACATAGAGCGGAAAACCATGTCAATATCTCGTCATCACGTTTAATTACTCGAAAGTTTTCTGTATCTTGGCAATAGAATTAAGTGACCCATCATTAAAATTATTTAGAGTTAATCAAGTTAAAGTCATAAACTGAAGTGAATAATTATTGGACATGAATGATTTAACATTTCAATTTGTTACTACTATCATTATCATTAAAGCTTACAAAGATTACCAGTCACTAGTCAGTAATAATTGCTTTATGTCAAGTTCATAAGTCATTAACCCTATTGTAGTAACGTATGAAGTAGGCAACTCAATAATATATATATGTTTGTGTACAATGAATTTTGAAAGATAATTATCATATGTTGTTGTAGCCAGGAAACATTCAATTTGTCTAATGGAAAGTAGTAAAACGTAAGAATAAACATTCGAAATAGTTGATACAATACCATCAAGAACTAAACTGTTACAGTTTTAAATGTGAATTCATTATATGTTGTACTATTTCTACTAGGTTAAGGGAGTATATCAGATTACCAAAAAAATGCCTTCTGAATACAATTCACTGAGATTCTCCTTTGTATAGATCACGTTATCCATTGAAATCGATGTATGAATGAGGAATATAATAAATAAATAAATAGGTAGCAGATAACTATATATAACACACATAGTACAATTCGAGTTTAGTGAGATCATGTATGTATGTTATGTACCAAAAATAACAAAAGCGCAAACATATATGCCGAGGGAGAGTGAGAGAGAGATAGCGGCGGTATTTCATACAATGCAAAACAGGGACGAACTAAATGTTTTGAATGCTTATTGTTAAACCAGATCCAATATTTCTCTATAATAGGTAGTTCCTATTATTACTAATGATAGCTATCTATTCTAAGAAAAGATGATACGAGTAAAGTATTCAACATTAACAATGAATACCACTAGATCATAACGAAGAAACAAAAATGAATGGCAACAAACTTCGAAACTGTAAACACTTTAAGGATAATGAAGATTACTACATATAGCACTTTCTAAGGACATTCAATGAATCAATGAATGAGTGAGTGACTGGTAACACATATGAAAAGGAATAATGATAAAATTAAATGAGATGTATGAAACTTTAAATAACATAATCTTAGTGACAAAAATAATCAGAAAAAAAAATATACAAAGACTACAAATAATATTATGTATCATATAAAGCATATTAAAGACCAAGAAATGGAAGTAGATGTGAACAGAACTACATTGAATATCACGAAATGCATATCTATATATGTACACTGATTAACTAACTGGTCGAAATCATGACCGACAAAATACAATGTCATAATTTCCAAATTACAACAATACCGATGTAGAGAGACAGAAAGAGAAAAGAAACAAAAGGGATATCACAAAAAAAGCAAAACAACGGACTGAATTAAATGCTTAACTTAAAAGAAATTAAAATATAAAGACGGAGACTATTACCATCATTGTTCTTGTTTTAGTGATCTAAATCAAAGTCATCAACGGTGTAATAATGCCTTGGAGATACGACAGATGAAAGATAGATAACCAATAAAAGTTGTTGAATACATATCATTCAAAGAGGTAGATATTATTATTATTATTATTATTATTATTATTATTGGTTGGTTAATCAAATAAAAAATGCATACATTAACAGAATAGAAATGGAACAACAGATTGCTCCATACATACACACCCATCCACACAAAACTATTCATTTGATAAAAGCAAAAATGAAGTGGTTTAAGTTATCCAAAAATTAAAGAGAAAGCAAATTAGCCCAAGGGAAGCTTTTTATATATTCTCATCATATTTGTTTTACTAATCATTCTATCCTGTTGCCTCCCCCTATATTTGTTTTATTATGATGATCCATTAGTTTGGACAAGATTTGGAATACGTATATTAGTACAGTTTGTTTGACGTCGATCATTACCACTAATGTGTTGATTGTCATTTTGGTTAGTACTAGTCGCCATGGTAGTAGTGACAATAGAAGGATGAGGAGCAGTAGTGGATGAAGAGATATTGTTATTCTTAGTATTATTATTATGACATCCTATACCATTTTTCACAGCTTTACATGATGGATTTGCATTTCCTGGGACCACCACTTCCGGTGGCTCAACATTTTCGTAAACATTAGTAGCAAGATGTTGAAATACAGCGAGAAGTTGAGCAAATGTTGGTCGTGCATCTGGATTATACGCCCAACAATCATGCATAATAGCAAAAACATCATCATTAGCTAAATGAGGCTTAGGCAGGCGTACACCTTCTTCAATTTGACGTAAAACTTCAAAGCTATCTTGATCTGCATATGGATGTTCGCCTAATGAAAACATTTCCCATAAGCATATACCAAATGACCAGACATCACTAGCATGACTGAATGTTTTGTAATAAATTGATTCTGGTGCATACCATTTCACTGGCCATTTACCACGTTGTGTAGCTTTGTAATAGTCGGATTCAACACCAACTGCACGTGACAGACCAAAATCAGAAATTTTCGCACAAGAATGATTTGATAATAGGACATTACGACAAGCCAAATCTCGATGAACAAATCTAGCTGATTCTAGAAAGCTCATACCACTTGCAATCTAGTGTTGTATTTTTTTTCAACATGACAAGAAAAGATATTACATCATTAATTTACATTCATAACAGTCACAAATGAGGATAGTAAAAATTCGACCGATATTAAAACCAGATCATATAGAACAACTTGTTCATTTCAGCTTAAGACTGATACTAGTAAAAGTCTGAGTTGTGATCGTTTCTGAATAGTTCATTCAATGAAAGGAATTGTGAAATTTGAAGTTGAAGAAATATGAATAGTAATTTTAAGGTGTCAGCTTTCTTATGGATTACAGGCGGAAAATGATATTTAGCTTCAGTGAAACATTCTTTCGCGATTAAGTACAAACATTTAATCATGGGACGGTTGATCACTCTACATTCATTAATGATAAAATAATCTTTAGAAAGAAATATATCACTTTTTCTTATCAGTTAAAACCCAAGGGTGACAAAAATATCCACCAGGAGGATTACCAGAAGCCTTGTATCATCAAACTGACAAAAGAATATAGTTTACATTAATTACTGTAATATTTTTTCAACAAGGATAATAGAAGAGAAATTTAAACACTGGAAAAGCATTTGAAGCAAGTGGATTAGAATCAGTTACAATAGTGTACATGTATTCTGTCTTTTTATCTTACTTTAAATTCTGATTTTCCGAATGATCTTTTTACTATTTTTCTCTCTGTATCTCTGCCTAATCCTTATTTGCTATGACTGGTGTCGCTACTGTTTGTAATAACTTGGTATTATCAGAAGGGGCTTTGTGGAGGTTTAGTATTTCCATAGTTGAAAGCGTGAGTCAATTGAAACTAGACCACCATGGAAAACCTGGAAGCACTGGAAGGCCGTTTCGTCCTATTATGGGACTTCTCAGCAGTGCGCATCCATGATCCCACCTCGCGAGCGAGATTTGAACCCAGGACCTACCAGTCTCGCGCCAGAGCACTTAACCGATAGACCACTGAGCCGGCATCCAACGGTGTTAATGTCTAACTTCGATTGATCCACGAAGTTGAGCAACCGTTCACCAATTGCCTTCAGTGAGTTGATATCTCACAACAGACGTGGTTTGAATTCCACTGGTCATTGCTTCCCACTAGAATTCCTGGATTTACCTCTCGAAGTCAGTCACTAGTGAGCATGTGATTATTATTATCAGAAGGGGTTTTGTGGAGATTTAGTATTTCCATAGTTGAAAGCGTGAGTCAATTGAGGAGTCCCATAATGGGACGAAACGGCCGTCCAGTGCTTCCAGGTTTTCCATGGTAGTCTAGCTTCAATTGACTCAAGCTTTCAACTATTGAAATAACTTGGTATTCATATTTACAATTTTTTTTACTGCGCTGAGCGTGGTATGGTAAATTGAACCGATATACATTTGTGTCAGATTCTTACCATGATTATGACTGACAAAAAGACTGACTAAACGACCATTTGAACAATTTTACGACAGTTCTTGTCATCAGACGGTAAAGTAACTGATCAAATATAGATTATTCGGGTTGATGAATCAATAAATAGCGTAATACTTAGCACTAAATGTAAAACGACACAATTGTTCATGATTCACATAAGGACGATGAGAGATGAAATCACATGGATGAATAGTAAGACAAAATAATAATGGAAAATCTATTAAAAATGAACTAGTGAAATCGCGAAACAAAAGGTATGTAATATTATTACAACTCATAGAGGATGATAAATACTCAATAGACCTGCACTATTCCCATTGATTTGAAGTCGTATCTTCTTTAAATAACCAACAAACGATTACGTTATTGCCTCCAATATTTTGAGATGTAAAGGTGATTGAAGTTAGTTGGCAGGTTGTGATGGATTTAAGTATTGTTAGTTGACATTCACTAATGAGCACCTGAAATCTTGAGGGGACGAATGCTCCTAGTGCGATTCGAATCCACACCGCTCACCTTTATAGCTTAAGATGTTACCACTAAAAAGATGAGTGGTGTAAGTTCAAATACTACTGGTTATCGATTCCCTTATTTTATTTTATTTAAACACATAAATATTGGTACAAGGAATCACCAGATAAATATGCGCCTCACAAATCTCATTTGATTTGTACGTATGCTTTGTGGAAGAATGTCAACTAAAAGGAAACCTAAGTCTGGGGGTTTCCTGCCAATTCCTTCCAAGAGATCAGTTAACACTTAAACATTGTAAACTATACGTTTGACTTTGTTATATTGTATATAGAAATCCAATGAGTTGTGCATCTATACAAAAAAAGGAACTCTTTTGCTGACCAAGAAACACATAATAAAAAGTAGTCTATCAAGATGAACAGACTTTTTCTTCAACACTAAATAAATTAGATACAAAAAAGGAAATAGATAAAAATTAACTTACTTGCATACTCCAATTGTATAATTCAGGTAGTTGACATTTTTCCGGATAATCTAATAGATAATCTAATAAACTGCCAAGTTCAGCTAATTCTAATATCATCATTAGGCGTTTATTTTCACATACACCATAAATTGTTACAATATGTGGATGAGATAATTGCATCATGATTGTAGCCTCTTTTAAAAAATCCAATCTTTGCGATGGTTGGACAAGGACCTTCAAATAATGATGATAATAATAATAATAATAATAATAATAATAAGAAGAAGAAGAAGAAGAAGAAGAAGAAACTACGAAACCACAACTCTTGCATAAAATAAGTAGAATGTAGCTAGCAGTGGAATCCAGGACACGCATTTCGTCTTATTTGGGACTCGTCAGCTATGTAGACTAATTTAACAATACTACTTGATTAGAAGTTAGAGAGGACTTAGTGTTCCTGTTCATAACTTCTACCTCACATGTAGTCAAACTAACGTATAGTATTTCTTAAGATTCTATCATATCCGACAGGTAAGTTGAAGAGCTGGAAAGTAGTAAATTCAAAGTGTGTGTGTGAATTTCTCAGGAAAATAACCGAGGTCATCGTGATCACGTTTCAAAGACTCGAACCTTCAATACACAATCTAGTTTTTCAAAAAAATATTTTATAGTATAGGCATTCGGGAAGTATTCAATGATCTCCACGTTTGACAACTTACCGGTTAAAGTTCACAACATTTCATTACTGAATTACAGATTGGAACTCTATCCCACCACTTCGATGTTTAAGTAGTCGTCGGGTAGTATCACTATTCTTCACACACGCAAGTATATCTAAAAGTGAGTCAGTCAGCTACAACATAGGACCAGGCACACATATGCATCGGTCCAAAATGCCATACCTAGTTAGCACAACAAGATGAACACCGGATTCATAGAAGTAGTTAATTTAGTGGTGGTAATATATAAAAGATAGGTTGTATATAAGGATATAGTATAGGAAGGAAGAAAGTTATGAAGCAATTTTAGTCTCACGGTTTAAGGGAAGATAAAGAGTGTATACACCTACGCCACTGTGATCGATTCTGAGCCATGTCACCCACAGTCTCCAACCATTGACTACGATTGTCGCGCGGACCCCAACCAAGTAGTCTGCATCTACCAACATGGCTCACAACAGAAGTTAGTGACTTCAAGCACTGATGCCATGTTTTGCTTTGGCCGTCCCTAACTTTCTTCCAACCATCCCCAATACTAATCAGCATTGCGCGTCGTGGTAATCGGTGTTCAGGCATACGTAACACGTGGCCTAACCATCTTAGTCGATGAAGATTCATAACCTCATCAACTGATTTACCATCATTCCCTAATACCCTCTGTCTAACATATGACTCTAAATAATGGAAAAGAAATTCCTTCCAATTATTCATTGAATAATTCTAGATCAACGAATCAATGTTTAAAAAGGTAGACAGACAAAAAAAATATACTTTCTTTATTTTTCATTTTATTTACTATTACCATATCAAAATCAAAAAAATATTATCAGACCGTATATATTGAAGAAAAGGAAAACTACCGCATAAAAGTTATTTCTGTTATTAATATTGAATCAACTAGTCTATTCATCAATATTATGTAAGTTCATTTAATCTAATTAACAAATAATTGAATGGCGTCTATCATATACATATATGTTATATCATACACTGTAATTGTACATTTCACATGTTAACTATTTAAAAGTATCTATTAATCATTATCATTACTAGTAGTCATATCAACAGTTAATATAGATATATATATGAAACTATACTAAATGACCTAATTGGAAAGCTCAAATACTTATCTTCAAATAAATGAATTATGCAAATACAGAAAATGATTCATCACCAATGGAATTAGTCTAAACAAACGAATAGACAATTGGCATTTAAATAAATGATGATGTAGATATTGTATATCAATAATAGGGAGATTTATAAAGATTGTTGAACTTGTTATAGTCTATGTCATGGACTAATATCAGTTATATAACCATTGAAAAATAAAACAAAAACATTAGAAAGCTGTCTTGTCATGGTGTTAAGACTATTAAGGGCCCCCAAATGCCCTGGTACGGCCGATAACGGGGAGAGTCCGCTCTCCCTCTACAAATGCTCTCACATGGCCACGCGAATATATAGCCTCTGCCAGGGTAGTCCTACTCACTGCCTTCTCATGGCACCGGTGCTGTTTATGAAATCGAGAGGACGAAAAACGAATGTCTGGCGCTTTAACCTGTTCGGTGGACATTGAAAGTCCACCTAGTGGAGTTGGAAAACCCTGATTACAAACCAATGGTACACATGGGCTCCAGCATCCTAAGGAACGAATGGCGTATGAATCAATCGTCGGTCACCGGTTACCATGGGACTGCATCTCCTTACGATGTTCCACTGCCTTGTGGATCAGACCTTTAGGTCAAAGGCTCGGGGTGTGGCCCCCTAAGAAAACCACCTGTTTCAGTTTGGGCACCTGAGCAGAATCACAGCCCTCACACAAATCAAATGAGATTTGTGAGGCGCATATTTATCTGGTGCTTCCTTGTACCAATATTTATGTGTTGAAATAAAGAAATAAAATAAGACTATTAAGGAGTGTATATCCATGGCCCATCCTATTGTGAATCGAATTCAAGACATTTCAATCTATAAGCCGGAACTTAACCTTTAGACAACTGAGTTGGTGTTCAGTGGTTTGTAATTTTACCTTCTAACTCAATAAAAAGAAAATAGTAAAAAGTTGTTTTGGATAATAAATAAGCTAGAACACAAGATTTCCAGATCTCATGGTGAGAAAAATAATGAAAATCATCGTCGAAACACTTAAAATTTTTGCAAAAACGCTTAATATGATCCTCAGGAACAGAAACTTATCACAGTAAGACTGACAATAACAATATGTTTTATGCTACGTTGATAAATGTCTACTCTCCCCATTCCTCTTCCTTCTGGTGATTGACTGAATTATGAAGACTTCGACATCTGAGGGGAAATACGGAATACAATGGACTTCTCAGAATCATTTAGATGATTTGGACTTCGCAGATGACCTAGCCCTCCTCTCTCATACACACGAACAAATGCAGATGAAGACAGCAAATGTAGCAGCAGCCTCTGCATCGATAGGTCTCCACATTCACAAAAGAAAAAGCAAGATCCTCAAATACAACACGTAGAACAACAACCCAATCACACTTGATGGAGAAACTCTGGAAGAAGTGGAAACATCCAAGTACCTGGGAAACATCGTTGATAAACAAGGAGGATCGGATGCAGATGTAAAGGCGAGGATTGGCAAAGCAAGGGCAGCATTTCTACAATTGAACAATATATGGAACTCCAAACAACTGTCAACTAATTTCAAAGTCAGAATCTTCAATACGAACGTCAAGACAATCCTACTGTGCGGAGCTGAAACGTGGAGAACTACTACGATCATCATCAGGAAGGTACAAGTATTTATAAATAGTTGTCTACGCAAAATACTCAACATCCATTGGCCGGATACTATCAGCAACAGCGTTTTATGGGAGAGGACAAACCAGCTTCCAGCTGAAGAGGAAATTAGGAAAAGACGTTGGAAGTGGATCGGATATACATTAAGGAAATCAATGTGCATTACAAGGCAATCCCTAACTTGGAATCCGGAAGGGAAGCCGAAAAGAGGAAGGCCAAAGAACCCATTACGCCGGGAAATAGAAGCAGATATGAAAAGGATGAATAGAAACTGGAAAGAACTGGAAAGGAAGGCTCAGGACAGAGTTGGATGGAGAATGCTGGTGAGCGGCCTATGCTCCTCGACTAGGGGTAACAGGCGTAAGTACGTTGATAAAACCTAAAGGATCCTCCAGCTACAAGAAGTCAACAACATAAATCAGTTACAAAGTGCCATTTTAAAGTAGTTAAGCGATGAATACGATGAATTCAATATAAATTTATATAGTGTAATAAAAAGACGAAGATTATCAGAACTATGTGAAGGAAAACACGGTCCACGCTTCATCAAATACCTAGAAAGACATGAGAATGATTGCGTCACATCCCATTGTATTTACCAATTCAAATGCGTGTGTGGCTACACACACGTAGGGAGGAGTATTCGTAGTCTCCAAATTAGGGTGTGTGAACATGTACCTGAATGGTCGCAAAAATAAATAAAATCAAATGCCCCTATAAGAGTAGATGATAAACATCCATCATCCTATGTTGCCAAACATATAGTCACAACAGGTCATAGGATTGATCTTAACACAGCTTTTGTGGTTTTGTACAAAAGTGTATACTAAGGTTTATTGAGGTTTTAGACATACGAAAATTCAAACCCCCTTTATGTATTAAAAAATAGTTTGTTCTCACTAGAATTTATCCTGGTAATATAAGCTTATTATCCAGTGCGATGAATTTTCACATTGTTTTTCATATTATTCATATCTCCACTTACCCCCTTCCATTTGTCTAGCTGATCTTTTATTTTTATATATAAATGTTCTTACCAAGTATATGTGTCTACTGCTCTAATATATCACATAGTTCTGATAATCTTCGTCTTCTTATTACACAAATACAATGTAACCACTATAGAGATCCAAGCAACATGAAACACGTGGTCTGGATTTCATTTCTAGTCACATCCCATCTTTTCTAAATAATCGAGATAGTTTAAACCCCAATGGAAATAAACTAGTATCTAAGATCAGGCGGACAGAGAATTAATGAATAATTCTCAAAACTCTTGAGTTCGCTTCATAAGTGAAAACTATTGAAAGGCAATAAAATTTAGTGAGATATTTAAAACTATTTATTAAGTGCAAAATTCACTTGATATTGTTTGTTTGAATCTTCCCATTGATGTTTAGGACTGCAATTGATCAGTCTCTTATTGGCATATGTGCATCTTGTGCGTATTTCCTTGATATGGCCTTAATTCACAAGCTTTATAAGCAAATATGGATAGTGACTAGCAGATTCAAACAAACAATACTAAGTGAATTTAAACTTCACCCCATTGCACAAGCAAGTGGTTGAATGGATAACGCGATGGCGTTTGAAGCGAAAGGTACTGGGTTCGAGTCCCAGAGTGAACATCAACCCTGAGATGCAAGTACATCCGGCTGACGAGACCCAAATAGAACGAAACGTGCGTTCTTGGTTTCACTGCTAGCCATTATCCATCATTGCTTATTTATTGTCTGTCAAATTTTCAGCCTTCATTTTTAAATAGTTTTGTTAGTATTACAAAAGTGGTTTGGATGAGAATTGCTGGAGTTCTTAGCAGTTGATTATTTGCGCTGTAACATGAAACTGAATCCATCAGGTTAATAAGCATTATTGATCCCGCTATAGATCATATCATCACGATCTTTTTCTTATTGTCTTTAATAATTTGTTTGCTTCAAGTTTCTTACCTAACTTAGAGCGATTAGTTTCATTCTTTTGATTATCCTCTCGCCACTTACTCATCGATGTACTGATTTCAAACGTGATAACAACGTTCATCCAATTCAATATTAAATTCGATCCTACACTTTACTTTGAAAAAAACTTACTTCCTCAGTCATATTTAAATACTCGTGTATAAACTGTCAACAACATTCGCATGTTTGAAACTTAGGCGACATTTATTTACAGTACCTTGTTTTTTAGTAATATAAGAAAGCTACAGGTTGAAAGGCCACCTCCTAAATCTTCTTCTTTAGTGTGCGTATGTCCGTGTGTAGCATTGTATAGAGTCGACCAATAAAAAAACTAATTAAAACAAAACGAACTACAATTGACCAATCAGAGACAAGACATTTGGAATTACAATTCAGTTCAGACTAACTAATAACAGGTCAGTAGTAGTATTAGCAGTAGTAATAGTTTCTATCTTCTCAAACATGTTTTTGACAATTCAACTTGACATAAATTTACGTATGTGATCTCTCGTATATATTAACTAGGTACAACAAAAGGTCAAATAACAACAACAACAGCTAATACTACTATTATTAGTCAATTATTCAGTCGAGACAAAGCATGAAACAAAGGAAAATAAAACGGAAACAACAAAAAAAGAAACAGAAAAGATTAAATTGTAAACCGACTTACTTTCACAGCCACTTCTTGAACTATACCATTATCCAAGTGTAGTCTGCCTCGATAAACTTCACCGAATTCACCTTCACCAAGTCTATACAATAGAATGACAGCATCGCTAGGAATTAAACGAAGTTCACCAGAACCACTTGTTGACCCGATACAAGATGTTCCAGATGAAGTTAATTGTAGACCAGCTGCAACCGGAAGGAGGCCACCACCACTGGACATACCAGAGACACCGGAACTCGATGAACTATGTTTTCCCTGTAAGTGATTGGTGAATAATTTAAAAAGAAAAAGAAAAGTGATCATTAGAGAGACTATGTCAACTAATATGATACGAGAAAAATAATTTGATGTAAATTAAATACCTGATTTGATTTTTGTCCATGACGTGAAGCACCTTTAGCGATTGACATTGATAACGGTGCACCCATACGACCACCATGTAAACTGGATGAAATAGTTCTTAAAGCCCATGCATCACCAACGGCAGAAGATTCAATTTTTCTTAATTCTTGACCATGATTATCTAGATTGTGAGGTACCAATTGTTCAATATTAGTAACTCTACCAGACGGAGATATAGCATAGTGTAAACGTACAGGTATTCCATCTGCAAAACGACTATAATGTTCTACCAAGTGTTCTAAGGATAAATGAAGCGGACCCTAAAATGAAAAAAATAGATGCTACGTTTAAAAACAAGTTAAATTAAAGAAGACAAGTAGTTGAAATATGCGATTAAATAAAAACGAAAAACTAAACAAAATAAGATGATCGAAGTTAGCTAACAATATGAATTAACTATCACTGGAAGAAATGAGGGAAGAGAATTACTCGATTAGCTCTGTTCGTGATGAGTCACGAACATCGGTGTAAAACGAACATGACAATGTGAACAGTTGTAATACTATCTATGAAATCTGACTGCTGACGGAGTTTAATCGAAATAACTAGTGTACAAGATTAAGAAAGGTTTGGAGATTTATTCCTGAGAAAATCAGTAAAAATGGCAGGTGCTCCTAGAATGAAAGTCATCCAGAACATGTAGACGAAGTTCTGGATAAAAGTCTTACGCAGCTTGTAATATTTAGTGCAGGTTTTTATAGTTCAGTAATTCCTTGAGAATTTAAACAAACATGCAGATCACTCAGATTAAATCTAAACTGTCCACAGTTACATTTTCATAATGAAACATTTCAATGAATTATAGCAGATAGGATGTTTATTTTTGTTATATCTTGTGGCCGAGTGGATGCCCAGATAATGTATGACTTGATAAGACCGCCAATCAGAAAGCAGAGAATTATCGATTGGAACAGTAACACACGAAAACCGTACGAGCAGTCTAGAGAGCTAATCGGTCCTGGTTTCTGCCTAGCCCAACTAGTTAAGTCCAGAACACCAATAACAGCCTCTACGGTATGAATCCTTGTATTTCAAACATACTGAGTTTATATACCAATCAAACTGACCACATCGTGCCAATAAAATAGAAAATAACATTTGTACAAGAGTTAGCCGAATGTGGCTGTGAATAGGGGGAGCAGTAATTAATAGACTGGGTATAACTCAGGAATGGTAAATCGTGCAATAATAGTCCAAGGGTCAAAATAAAGCTTATAATAAGAGGAACATGAATATGAGTAGTTTAATTATTTAGCAAATATACGATAAAAATTATATGCATAATATTGATCCATAAACGGATCCCAAAGTTACCATTCACGATTGTTATCGGGGCATAACAATTTTTGAGCCATACGAGAATATTGTAATAATCAGTACATAGTTTATAATAATTCAAATAGTCTTATCACTACATTCGATAACCACCTTTAAAATAACCCTGTTTTATAGATTAATAAGAAAATTAAAAAAAACGTGCATACTTTATCAATGAAATAAGCTTCTTTTGTATCCATATGAAATGAAAAATCAACTACTTCTATTTGATATTTTAATGTTTGATGTTGATAATATAGAACAAGTACAAATTTTCTTTCTGATTGTGATGATCGTCGAATTAGAAATGCACCATCTTTAATTGTTGAACAATTGGAAAATATTTTATCAGTTTCTGATTTTGATAATGAAGGATGATACCAATCGTTCTGTATGAAAATAATGATAATAAATAAAGGAAGTGGAGAGGGGTTGGTGGTGGAAAACAAGAAGAATACATTGTCAAAGTTACATATATTGAAGAATTCATGGTGGATTTTTGTAAAAAAAAAAGTAGACTTTTGTTGATTTGTGTCATATGTGATAACAATTATATGCTCATTTAACTATTAAACAGTTAGTACATTGCGTCTTGTGACTACTTTATGACTATGTTTCGAGCGCCATTAGAGCTATGAGGGCAGTTATCACATTTCGATTTCTTACACCGTAGAAAGATAACTTTCCTTCAAGTATCTAAAAAGGAGACCGCATTATGGATGGTCTAGAAGCATAAACGCAGTGCCCAAGCGTCAACTTTTTAAGGCTGGTCACATACAAATTTTCTGTGAATAATCTAAGATGTTTTAGTTCCCTATTTCCAAGGCCTTATTACAGGAAACGAAAAGCCGTGAGGAAAGGTAAGATTAGTCATTTTAAAGCCGAAATTTTCCAGTCCTCTCCTTCACTGAGAAGTCAGCATTTCCGCAGGTTCTGGTTTTTTGATAAAAACATCTTACTGACATCACACTTCAACAGTCGGTGGTACGATTTCGCCCTCTAACTACGGGTTTGGTGCTTGTAGTTGAGCTATACTCCAACCGGTCTACCTGGTACGAGACTATAAGAGAAGAGAATATCCCAGCCAATAGAATTCGATTGGGTGATCACGATAGGTAACCCCGACAATCATATCAAGATAGCAGTCACAACCTGGTTACAGCTTTGTTAGGGGTATGTATAAATTGGTAACAGTATAGTAGACATTTTCGAAGCATTACTTCGTAGAAACACTAAGCGAGTAGTACTGAGGGTAAAGTATTTTCTTTTTGTTAAACCTATACAATATACCAAGATATTCATTGAAATTCTAAACTACACATAAACATTAAATTCAGATAATGAGCAGAATGTAATAAAAATTAACTCTTACTATACCCATATCTTTTTGTTAGAAGTTCACTAAATTCCCACTAATTATACATACATGACGTAACGTGTAAACTGCAGAGATACATTTTAGTTTATCTAAGTAATGAATTTTTCGATATTTAACGTTATAGAAAAAAAAGCCCAACTAGCTAATTTTTGGTTTTCCTATAACTGAAAAAGACAGTATAATTATCTTTCGTTTAATAGATGTATTATCGAAAGTCTGGTTTACGAATGGTTGTAATTCGATTACTGAGATTGTATTTTTTGTTTTAAAGATAAATTCTAACTTCCGTATAATACTAATCAGTGAATCAGTCACAACGTAGAACTTCGTACGTACGTACATCAGTTCGAGTTGCCATACCACATTAGCACAGAGATCCAGTTGTCGATTCAAATCCCATAGTGGTAGAAGTAGTAAGAGTATAAGCAGTAATCCGAAAGGTTAGGGTTTGAAGATGTTATTGAAGGAGTATAATATAGTGAAATAAATTTGGAAAGAGAAAAAGGATATGGACATGAGGAATTCAGATTAGAATTTAGAAGAACACAAAGAGTGGATGCACCTTCGCCATTGCAAGGTACATATAACTTAGTTTTACGCATTAAAAAGAAGAATCATAATGTCATTCCGACAAGTAAACTGTTATATAATCATACTTTTTATTTTTATACATCCAGTTATAATACTACCAACATCAATCATAACACGATGGCATCTTGACATTAGTGTTATTATTGATTTTAACACTTGGGAGGTCGGTTATCAATTTTAAAATACTCATGTACGTGCCAATCTGCGAAAAACAACCTATATACAGGATGATATGTGATTGGGTATATTATTCATATTACTGTATATGCATTACATTATTAATGGTGAATCAATCAAAATTCAATCATAAAATTGTATATTATTAATAAATTTGACCTCATTCAGTCAATTATAAACAAAATATGGGACTTAACACAAATATATATGTATTAGTTAAAGTTGCCAAAATTTACATCAATGTGGTAAGAGGAAATTAACATTTTTTTCAGTCTACGTACAACTCGACAATTCATGTTGTAAATCATCAAACGCCTCTATAAAAAGTACCTCCTAAATGCTGAGGTCAAAGTATTGCACATTTAGCACACTTAGCTAAACATGAAACTGGGGTTAGTTGTGCATCGGTTGAAGTTGCCATACATCGGTAGTTCTCAAAATGTTCAGTCAGTCAGTCAGCGACAACGTAGGACCAGGCACACATATGCATCGGTCCAAGTTGCCATACCTCGTTAGCACAACATGATGAACACCGGATTCATAGAAGTAATTAATTTAGTGGTGGTAGTATATAAAGAAAGGTTGTATATAAGGATATAGTATAGGAAGGAAAAAAGTTATGAAGCAATTTTAATCTCTAGGTTTAAGGGAAGATAAAGAGTGTGTACACCTACGCCATTGTGATCGATTCTGAGCCATGTCACCCAGAGTTTCCAACCATTGGTTACGATAGTCACGCGGACCCTAACCAGGTAGTCTGCATTTACCAACACGGCTCAGACTAGAAGTTAGTGACTTCAAGTCTCAAAATGTTACCGTTATGATTTATCTTACTACGACCCAGCTACTCATATTGCTCAGTATTCTTTGGACACTAATTCACTTGACAAGTTCCCAAATCAGAGCACATTTCAACAGGAACGTAATTATATTCCAAATAACAAGGTTGGATGGAAGTAGGAACCATAATAAGAAAAACGTTAGTATATTTATAGTTTTTATATAGGATTCCAGAGTGTGCGCTAGAGTTGATTGGTTAAGGAATAGCCAGAGTACCCCAACACAATCCTGCACGGGACATGCTTTAATCTTATCTATACCCCACTAATAGTTACTAACCCATGAAAAAAAGCCACTAGAGTGTTGATCAGCTCCAAAATTCATTGGTACACTCTTTTTAGCTTGATTTACTAAATGTCTGTCGGCTGATCATCACTTGAAGAGTTAAATGGGGGGTGGACACAAATCCCCACAGATAGCCATCACTGATTGTTAGGGTGTCATTGCATCTACATTAAATAACCTAAACCTTATGTTTTATACAACAAGGATTAGTAAATTCATGACTTGATTTTTTGATAGAACACCTCAGTATCACTACCGTGAGATACATTATCTTTATTTTTTGCTATAACATTTCACTTAGATATAGGCTGAACAAGCACCTTAAAAAACCAACAATAATCTAAATCTGAGGGTCATGACATGATCCCAATAGAATTAACTGAAATTTCTGGATTCCACCTGTTGGATGGGATTACCTGGTGCACTAGTCAATTTAAATCATAATAGTTCTCAAGTTTTCGTAACACATGTCCTCAGTGAATTTATAAACAATACCCTTCCCAATCATTTTCATTGTTACACTATGTTTTACTTTGCTCCTTACTTTTTTTAATAGTCTAATGTCTTGTATCAACTACACATAAGAACATGTTGAATAATAATTATCTTCTCCTAGAAACAATAAAGTCCTTTTGTGGAAGATAACCTTTTCTTTTCTTGTCACGTACAATGCTACATAATGGCCGAATTATCGTCGTCTCACATATCAGGCTCTTAATTGCAGTGTTAAGCTTCTGTGATTCATAAGGTAAGAGTGTGGTCACAGCCCTACAAAGTGAGTGTAACAACATATTTATGTACTCCCATAAAATTACGAACAGTATATTTAGATCACCGATTAAAGCAAACTCAAGTCAAAATATACCAACCGATCCTATTCAATCAGTCATCAAGATATTGTGACAACCCTTACTGACCGATAACTACTGTACAATCCGCAGTTAATTTAAATCAGTAATAAAGTAGGTAAAGCTCTGACATCGAAAAGTACAGAATAAGCTATATAGTGGAGATTACGCTACACTGTTTAGAATTAAGCTACAATTGAGAATATAACCAACAATTTGATGTTAATGTTTCCAACAGTACTAGTATGGCGAAATAAGTAATTTACTTAGTAATAATATCGACCAATAACTAATATATAAGGACAAAAATAACTTTCACAAAAAGGTGAAAATACAATTTACCTGCACTGTAATTGCTGGAGCAGGTTTGTAACCGGCCAGAGCAGCAGCTAAATCAGCAAATCCATAGCGTAGAGCTAATTCAAAAGGCATCTCAGCTTCAGCATTTCTTGCCCATGGAGCAGCATGGTAACGTAGGAGACAGTTTACACAATCGGCATGACCTAACATAGCAGCTTCATGAAGTGCAGTATTCCCAGAAAATGGGCATTTAATCTGAGGATTAGCACGGCCGACTCTTAAAAGAGTTTCAGCAACATGTGCAAAACTTTTTTGACATGCACGATGAAGTGCTGTGAATCCACCACAGTCTCTTAAATTTACAGACGCATTGTGCTCTAATAAAAGCTAAATTGAACAAAGAAGTACAGTAAATAGAGCTTGCTTAACAGGCACAATGATGTGCAAGAAGTAATTATCCACACAATAATAGATAAATGTAGCATAAAAGGCAAGCTTGAGTGTACACCGAATAATGAACTACGTCTACTGCTTCATTTCCTGAGAATTCGACGAAAATCGAGTTAAAAGAGAGAAGTGTTTAAGTCACAGCCTCTGTACTTTTAATTCACTGTGCTTACTAGCATGTACGTTCGTCATAACTTTTTGAAGAATAAGTCCCTAGAAAGCATAAGTTCGAAAAAAAGGGCCGAAGAATGTCTAAAGACTATGCAATATAGTAGGACGCCCATCTATTCGCTTTGTAAAATAAAGACAATAAATATTAAAGTTATAAAGTACATTAATGACTATCGATAGTGATGCATGTGGTAAGCACAGGTTCAACAGTTTACTGGGTATAATCATTATTATTACACAAAACACTGGAAAAATAGCATGAGGAACAATCAAATTACGGGAAACTAATATAAACAAACTACAACTTGTAAGTTATACTTACCCGGACAATATCATTAGAGCCTGTTTTGGCAGCTTCGATTAATGGAGTAGCGCCACTGTCAGCTGATTTTTCATTCACATAATCCGACAAACTTGTTACTTCCATTGAACTGACACGTGTGAAGAGGTCACGAACACCCTTACAAACACAAAAGTATACCAAAAAGCTTTACACATAGTCACAGTAATCTTGATTAAGGATACTGTTTTAAATGAGATTTGTGACAAGACAGCCAGGTTACTGATTGCGGCATAAGTTATTTATGAAAACGACTAAACCATAAATATGAAGAGCACGGACTAGCACGGAGACTTGTGTTGCTTCTCTTACTTCACGATAGTGATAATGAGCGGTCACGGAAAGTAATAAAATATAGGTTATAACAAGGTCGAGATTTCCATTCAATTTGATGTCCAGTGGCTTTTGCTTTCACCCTCGGTTATACATGCACATGTCACCGACCATCAGTCATTCCAGTGGTTTACGGATTATAAGTTTCACCAATAAAAGTATCGAGCACAGTAATCTATTTAAAGCTAACAGCTAGATAATAGAAGCAATTGTATCACCGAAACCAGCTTCGTGTTAAGTAAAAATTCACCAGTTCTTCTCGTTCAGAGGACCTTTATTATGCAACACGATTCCTCCTATGGGATCGAAGGGTAGCTTAGTTCCATAGATTAGCTCAATGTTTTGGTTTTGGCCATCTTGAAACCTTTTGAATTCTCTGTAGATTCCAGCAGAAATAGCCTACCGATGGTAAACGTGAGTGCATAAAAGATTCTCAATTGTTATTCGATGAGTTTACAAATTAGTCAACTGGTTCACTTTTTACAAACACCAAACTCAATATTTAACTTCCAGTTCCATGACTCCACGATACATCAGCAAAGCTTTAGAAATATGGTTGGTTGACTACTTGTATCTTAACACTAACTGCTATTAAATACACATGTTTAATAGATCGGGAGAGAATTTGTATCGATTTATATAAAAATTGACTAACCTTAAGATTTGCTTTCCTTACGGCATGATGTAAATCATTGGTTACTCCATAAACAGTAATATGTGGAGGCGGTCGGAGACCTGGCACAGGCTTCCCTAAAGAGCAAACTATGCAGTTATTTGCACGCCTGAACTCTGATACAAGTAGGTCAATACCCAGGTATTTAGCATTCGTCCCATTAACCTGAAAAAGTAAGTAAAATCCAGACAAATATTTTAGAGAGTAACACAAAGTTAATAAAGTTATTAGGAAGGCCTTATACAGTATAATACCAACACTGACAATATCCTAACTATACAAAAGAAATTAACTGGTCTATAATTTTTATATCATCATCCCAATCTTAAAGTCCACTAGGTTTATTGTTGAGAAAAACACGAACAATATACACGATTATAAAACAGTACGGACAGCATTAATCATAAACAAAAGTACGACTCGTTGCCTCATCGAAGCAACTTGAAATAACAAACCGTTTTCAAAACTCATCAGGTACCTGATAAAATCCATCGGACAATTCTTCTATTGGATAATGATACAGCTGCTGATTGTAAATGACGCTCAGAACATATTTGTGAGTCGATATGCTGAATCTAATAAGAAAAGTCCCATTTTGTAAATGATGTTTCAGAAGTCTCTCAGTGTCCTCCCGACTAATATTTCCGTGAAACCAGTGACTAGACGGGACCATTTCCGGTGGATCGGCCACAGTTCGTACAGGCATTCTAGGAGTGACTAGTTCGAAAGGTGAAAGTACAACAGATGACGCAGTAATTGGGATTGGTCTGTGAATTACACGGGGAAGTGGTTGGTTTAGAACATTACAATTGTCGTTTACTTGTTTTCGATGTTGTGGCATTACAATGACGTGTCGAAACAAAAAAATCCGTCAGATAGTATTAAAAAACTTGATATATGTCTAACATGTACAACCAACCAATCAAGAAGACCAGAATAACCCCGCCATGTGTTACTAGTGACCTTAAGATCCGAGTCAAGAAATTAAAACGAGGATATTGTTCCAAATTACATGTGTAATATAATTATTTACAAGTGCAGTATGGTGTCCTAATAGGTGGCTAGAAAATATTTGAATGTTCAAGCATAGTTCATCAGTCATTTGGAATCTAAGCAGTTTCAAGTTTTTGGATTGAAATAAATAATCTCTTGAATTACAAGCTATTATTGACAGAGGCTATCAACAGTCTTGTTCTTTATCTATGACACCACGGATTCGGAAAACCTCTACGTAAAGAAGAAGAAGTTAAAGGGAAGAACTGCCTTGACTTGATTTGCATTTGTCAGACTTGTTTCATCCTTAAGTAAACAAAGCGCTATATTTGGTCTCAAGAGTTCGCCCTGAGCTCAACGTTTTGTAGATTACTTTTTTAGAGATTTATCTGAACCAATAGCTAACTGAGTTTTACCTGGGATTACTATTGGGTTTTTCCGATTTTTCATGTCTAGGCAAATTTCAAAATATCTCGGCCTCTTAGATTAACTATTTTATCGGTTTCATCCATTTCGGGAAGGTTGTTTTTCCACGGTTTGACTTCGCACGTGATCTGGCTCTTCTATCACAAACGCAATAACAAATGCAGGAGAAAACGACCAGTGTAGCAGCAGCCTCAGCAGCAGTAGGTCTCAATATCAAAAAGGCAAAAGCAAGACTCTCCGATGCAATACAACAAGCACCAATCAAATTACACTTGACAGAGAAGCTTTGGCGAATGTAGAAACCTTTACATATCTGGGCAGCATCACTGATGAACATGGCGGATCTGATGCAGATGGAAAGGCGCAGATTGGCAAAGCAAGAGCAGCATATTTACAACTGAGGAACATCTGGAACTCAAAACAATTGTCAACCAACACCAAGGTTAGAATTTTCAATACAAATATCAAGACAGTTCTACTGTGTGGAGCGGAGACGTAGAGAACTACGAAAGCCATTATCCAGAAGATACAGGTGTTTATTAACAGTTGTCTACACAAGATACTTCGGATCCGTTGGCCAGACACTATCAGCAACAAGTTACTGTGGGAGACAACAAACCAGATTCAAGAGGAGGAAGAAATCAGGAAGAAGTGCTGGAAGTGGATCAGGCACACTTTGAGGAAATCACCCAATTGTGACACAAGACAAGCCCTCACATGGAATCGTGAAGGTCAAAGGAGAAGAGGAAGACCAAAGAACACATTACGCCGAGAAATAGAAACAGACATGAGAAGAACGAACAAAAACTGGATAGAACTAGAAAGGAAAGCCCACGACAGATTGGTTTGGAGAAAGCTGGTCGGCGGCCTATGCTCCATTGGAAGTAACAGGCGTAAGTAAGTAAGTTTTTTCACGGTCTATAGGTTTTCTAGGATTCGTTTAACAACTTATGTTTCATTATGGCCATTACGATCACATGTGGGCTATCTGGATACAATTTTCGGTGTATGTGGGGTGATAAATTCAAAGGTCTTTTTCACGAGACATCGACACATCTTACAGTAACTGCCTTCAGCTGACTTACAGTCATATCGCTAGTGAGCGTTTGACACATGTAACATGAATGCCAAGTATTTGCAGAGCGATACCACTATTCTTCTGACATGTCTGAGGAAAAAATTATCAGTGACCCTAAAGCGTTTATGTCCTGAAACGTATAAAAAACAAAGACCCGCGGTGTGGTTAGGAAAATTATTTTCCACAACAATAGTACAGATGGGAGGTGTATCAACACGAGCGAAGACATACTGAAACTCGTCATAACATCGACAGCGATTAGCTCTCTCGTGAATATTGTTTCCTTCAGGGCAGACTATGAGAATGCAACTATGATCTCATAAACTTCTGCTGTAGATGACCAGACCACCTTGACAGGGTTAAGGGAGATTTACCTTCGCCGTTAGACGTGCTGAACATTACAAGTCTTGTAAGAAAACCAGCTGGTGAATCAGTCATACGATCGATTACGAAGGCTGTCCAACCAGTCAACTAAAAGCACGAGAACTAGAACTACAATCTAACTACGAAAATGAAACGACCCCAAGCTCAACGGACCCAAAAACTTAAGAGAGCAATCACTATTCGCTATGATTCTCTTATAATCATGGCCCTTGAGAACAGCTCTAAACTTTTCAGTCTGTTGGACAGAAACGGCAGGATGATGATATGACGGAATGATAAGACGCAATCATATTTTTTGATTCATTGTTGTCTTTTTCGATACTATCCCAATCTTTTATTTAATGTGATGATTATTCAATGTAATATTAGTTTGGTTTTCCGGTTTGCATACTTTTCAGTATGACACTAATTTACTGGAGTGTGATGTTTATTCAGGAATCGATATTCTTGAAACAAATTACTCTGAACCGTGCTCATCATGAAATGCTGCATGCGGTTTGTCATAACTCTGCGCATTTTTCATGTATGTGATTTTATTCTAATTATTAATCGAAATAGGTGTACAATGAATGTACAAATGAGCGTATTTTCGGCTTGATTCGTCTAGACTTTTGGGTTTAATAAATGTTCACTTGTACCAGTCTTGATATTCTTACTTTGAGTCGTGGGAATTAGTAGAATAATGATCCCTTTGTACTTGATGACTATTTGTTTTCGAACTACAAATACAATACATTCGTTCGTGCTCATCTAGTGATTCCCAGTTAAATTGCCTTATTTCTGGGACTCCTATTTTACACTATAATTCGAGTACTCCTAATCACCATAGAATTACAGTGGTCCCTCGCTTTTTAATGTGAGCATTAAGCAACACAGACATAACAGATGCTTTGGTAATAGTTAAACAGGTAGCACAAACTTCCCAAAACTGGGCCAACTCACCTAAGGGAAAGATACCAAGCACCGAAATCATCCAGGACTTCTTCGTGTAACATTAGCTAACACCAACAACGTAAACGATGATCTGCTGGTCAGTCACTTATTGAATACAGGAGCACATGTGAAGATGCTGAGTGATATGCAATATTCTGAACGGAGACGCTTTTTCATGGAAGGAATACCATCGTGAAAAGTGTCACAGGAAACATGAACAACCATTATGCGGATTGTGATATTCTGGAATGAGAGTTAATAAGTCTGTCCTTGAAGCTCAAGAGCATGTTGACGCAACAGGTGGATCGATTAGCCAAGAAGGGCCGGGATTCTAGACTCCTACTAATGAAGACAACATTCCCTTCCTCTTACAAAGCAACTGTCACTGTCGATGCACTTCGTACCAACAGACTTTGGTTACCAATTTGGATCCACATGCATCCGGACAGGCCGTTTGATACAAGAGTTAAGCGCAAAAGCAAGTTAGAGCTAACTGTTTCATTAGTGGATTGTCAAGACCAAGGAAAAACCGTAGAAAACACCATGACTTTTAATTCGGAAATCCCTGTGTATGTAGGCTGCCTGTTCATCCATATAATGCTCGTTCAGAAAATCAGGAAGCTCAAGCGTTTCATGTCGAAAGAGTCAACTGCCTGTACACGAACACCGCAAGTTACTGAACAAAATAGATGAATGGCGTGAACTAAGTAATACTAATAAAACCCATCCGTTACGAATCTAAACATGTGTATATTAACGAATTACGGACAAAGAAATAATAAAAACCGGATTGTCATCGTTCTGCAACGACGGAAAAAACGAGAATGTATGAGAAGCACAATTTACCACTTAGCGGCAAATCAAGTGTGCACTCAGAATTTTATCAATCTTGATGAATACTTATGGTGCGCAGTGAGATTGTCTAACACATCGGGATATTTAGTTGGAGTTGTCCACAGGAAGCTACCAATCCTGGCTCCCCTGAGAAAGCGATCACGCTGTCACTGGCAAGTCTGAGCTGAAACATCTTACTAACAACAAGCGTAAGAGTTACAAAAGGTTGGGTGTGTCAGCTCTACAGGTCAATCTACAGTAGGTGGACTGGGAAGCTCATCGTTAATTCGATGTAGACGCTTATCAGGATTTCTCACTGTACACGATCTTGTGTACTGCGAAAGTCCGCCATGCAAACGGCCCCCACAAATTACGAGGATCCTGCAGTCATCAAGATTCGCACTCTCAGAGTGCTAGAAGGCGAAAGGCACTACAGAGTGGAATATAAACGAACCAGTGACGGAAGTACATATGGACTGTTTAAGCTAGCAAGAAACCAATGTACAAAGGCAATAAGAGAAAATGGACTTCAGTATCAGATATAGCCATTCGATAAGTTAACCCATGATTCAAAATATTTGTTTCGTCAAGCAGCTTCCCTTCGACAATCTAAAACCCAGTTGATAAAACCTAAAGGCCCAACCAACAAAGATGGAAATGCCAACGACTATCTAGTAGAACCGTATTTTTAAACCGTCACATACTAACTTTACCGTCGACAGCTTCATTCGTAACTTAACAGCTATCTCGAAATTGGACATGAGAGCCAAAGTGGTGTATCATAAACTTTGGCATCTAAACAAGGATATTTCTTCTCACCCGGATATGGTTAACTCTCACATACTAAGAGGAGCCGCTTCAATACTTACAAAACCGTTTAGAGTGACGTTCTCACTCTTTTAGGCAAGATACAGTACTAGAAAATCGAAAGCAGGCTCACATTACGACAATTATCAAAGGTGGTTGACTCAGTGAACCTTAAAGTGCCGGTTGGTAGTACATCTCTCAGCACCCTCAAAAGTTACCGAGTCCTGATATATGAAAGTCGACGTAGTTACTTATTATTAATAACGTTTCTTTCACCTCTACAGCACGGTTTCAGGAAGTGTCACTCTCATATAATCAACTTGTAGACAACGTTGGACAAATGGATAACCACCCTCAATCGCAAGGGGAAGGTCAATGTTATATGTATTTTAACGACTGAAATCCCAGTGTTTGGTCTGAACGCAGAACTGAAGAACCAAAGTTTATTATATTGGGCCAAACTACGTTTATCTGTATAGCATGCGAAGACTTTTTGAGTGACTCTTATTAAATTATATAATAACAAAAACTTTGTGCTCAATTTAAACGATTATAATTTAAAAAACTAAACAAATTATATGAAAAATACAAAGTGCCTCAAACGGTATAGTCTGTGCTATACAGTCAAAGACTTCTCTAACACAAATTGACATACTAAACAACAAAAGTAACAGTTGATAAACAAGAGTTCGCTACCTGAAAATCAACATGAATCAGATATTTGTCTACAAGGATTTCAGCAATCCTTTCAGGAGGACAGGCTAAGGTTCACATTCGCGCAGTGAAACCATGACCATGAGCTTAGTCAAATGCAACCCTAATCTCAACAGGGTGCAGCAAATGGTATGTCTTTCACCTACGTTACATAATAAAGGCTGAGACGAGGAAAACTGGCGAACACAAAGTGTGGCTTATAAAGATCTGAATAAAGTTAAAAACAAACACGATAGAGAGAAGAAACAAATCAAAGACAATACCGTCTAATGAAATGCTGTCGAGAGATTTTTAGCGTTTTCTTTCTGTTACAATGGGGTCAGTCGTACATATCTCATTGATAAGCACAAAGGTCAAACATAAAGTCACTGATAATTGGTTGGATTAATTTATATCTCAATAATCGACTTTTTAGCGTCAGGGCAAACTTCGTTTTGCAACATATTGGTAGAGTTCCGTTGTGTGTTTATTTACTGGAGTTTAGGAAGACATTATATTAATATATAGTAATACTGAATCAGGTTATTGAAAGATCAATGGGGGCTCAAGATATCTAACTGACTGACGATTGTAGTCAGAAAAAACGCCAGGCAACTTAGTAAGATGCTTCTGTTATATCTCTTAATAGAGCGGAGAAGCGTACTAGTTTTTGATCGGCAAAGCAAATCAATTGTCAAAACTAATACTGCGTACTGAAGTACTAACCAATTTATCTGCTCGAGGTAAGCAATGATCCGTCTGGGTTTCCTGACAAAATATTCATTATTAAACCAACAGCCCGTTTCAGATAACTTAAAGCAAGTGGCGCCTTCCACAGACTTGTGATCAAGTTAGAAAAGTCACCTGTTTGTGGCGACCAACATATGCTTATTACATTACTACCCGAAAAAGCATTCGTGGTGCGAATGAAACTATTTCGGGCAGTCGTGTTCCATAAATTTCAACGACGGAAAAGTCATGAGTTAGCATTTTGTCAAGATATCGGGCCGGCATACTTTGATACTCGATGTGACCCAAGCCACATAACCTATGAACGACGATGGTACGAAAATGATTTGAGCGAATGCTGCTAGGCCACCAAAAAGTAGTGCTTTCAAACCAGAAGTGTTCGCACAGCCGTTATCGACAACGGTTCATCAATCCTTAATTTACGTTAAATCCCCAGTTTCTTAGTAGGATCTAAGCTGAAGTGCATAAAGTTGTATTACTGCCAGACATTAGTTCTGCCGCATTCATGTCTCTAATATTTAGTTAACAGTAGCCTAACATCTAAGAAAAATCGACTTTGACTTGTCAAAACGAGTATGTGATCGAAGTGGTTTCTTCGTTTGAAAAGAAGCCTTCAGATTAATGTAGAACTAATCAGATGCGAATTCTTCCCTATTACATAAGGCTGGTATCAATTCAGCCTATGTGTTTTTGTACAAAAGTGGGCCCAGTAGCCTTAACTTCACCATCACAATAGTGAATCAAATAGTTCAACCTAGATCTACTTTCAACACTTTCATCGAAATTCCGTATGAAAGTCAAAAAGTTCATAGGATAACCATCAAACTTTTTGATTTCTCTCTTTGGTAAGTCTAAAGCTTTAGATAAAATCGTTTTCCAGTCTAGGAGGAACATCAACTGCATATGAGGCAGATGTAGACTCGTATGAAATCACCTTGTCAGCCACAACATGAATATAATGTTTTCTCCCCTTTCGACGTAACCCTTCCAATCCGATTAGTCTTTCTGTCTGAGCTAAGCGCACTTTGTCAAACTTCAATCCTAACAAGAGATTCCTTCAAAATCTGATCAACAGTATGAGTTTCTGAATATGGGGGAGACAACTCAGGAATCTCATCAGTTTTGTAATTCTCCGTAGATATTGAACTGAACTCAACGTATGAATTTCTGATGAGTTACTGGTCGAAACTTTGTAGGATTTAATTTGTCCTACAGATATTCTACTAGAAGTGTAAACGCGATGCTGGCGACCCCAGAGTCTATATGAAAGCCATAGTCAGAACAAGGACAACTTGGTTTTAAACTCTATCTGTCTCTAAACGTAAAAACAATTAGTTACTACAATAATTAAAAGAATTATAGTCATTAAATGGAATGCACAAACATACAAACCAGCATTGAGTGTCTTATCTAAATGAACAAGAATCATGAGTCGCACTAATATATTACGATAATAATGTCCTTCAATTGGCAGGTTACAGGAATAGTCTACAGATACATCAGATCAAATTGACGTGATGGGCGCTTTAGCAACGATTTGATTAATTAGTTATTCACATAACTAACAATAATATTTTAACAATTTCGTGTGATCAGACTGTTCAAAATTCACTGCACAAAAGTATCACCATACTTTTGATAACCTTCATCTCACCATCGAATTATCCAAATTTACCAAAGGGAGTGATCGTACGGCCGACAGTGAGGAGAGTCCGCTCTCCCTCTCCAAATGCTCTCACATGGCCACGCGTATATAGCCTCTACCAGGGAAGTCCTACTCATTCCCCTCTCGTGCCACATGTGTTGTTTACGAAATGCAGAGGACGAAAAGCGAATGTCCGGCGCTTTAACCTGTTCGGTGGACACGCAAAGTCCACCTAGGGAAGTTGGAAAACCCCAATTCCAAACCAATGGTGCACATGGGCTCCAGTATCCTGTGGGAACAAATGGCGTATGAATCAATCATTGGTCACCGGCTACCATGGGACTGCATCTCCTCACGATGCTCCACTGCCTTGTGGATCAGACCTTTAGATCGAAGGCTCTGGGTGTGGCCTCCTAAGAAAACCACCTGCTTCAGTTTGGGCACCTGGGCAGTATCACAGCCGTCACATAAATCAAATGAGATTTGTGTGGCGCATATGTATCTGGTGTCCCTTTGTACCAATATTTATGTGTTCAAATAAATAAATAAATAAACACATTTCATATTCATTTGAACCATATAACAATATCGATATACTTTAAACACTTAATCTGTTTAGTCAATGTTGTATAATGTTTAAAAAAATACCTATGTGAAAAATAGAATAGTAAGTGAAGTATCGTTTTATCATTAAAATAGCTGTTCAAACAACAATTTCTTTTAAGATCTGCAAAAAATAAAAGAATGAATTATTTATGAAATCAGAGATAAAAATGAGGAATATATATCTATTAGAATCAGATTAGGCCATCAAAAGACATATCACACCAATAATTAACAGTAAAATTGTAATAGGCATTACAAATACAAGGTAAGATAATAAAGGTATAGGAACAATAACAGAGAAAGACTGTTGACTATTTATATTTTTGAAGTTATAGTCTTTTGGACAATTGAGTATAGGATGTTTAATTTCAGTAATATATATAGAATCACCATTAGTGTTATCAGTTTTCGTTGATGGGAGACTAAACAAAAAACAAAAAACAAAGAAATAATGAAAGTCTGAGATGAATAGAACAAGAGTTAATCTAATTATAAACGCTAAATGATTGAATATAAATATAAAGTGATATTGCATTGAAAAATCGGTTTGAAGCGAGGTCGTCCACTTCCAATGAGGTTGAATCAAGTAATCACAATGTGTCAGCTAAGGTTTACATTTCCAGCTATTAGATGATAAGCACAAATCAACGTTTAGTAAGTGAAATCTTGTATGTTTTTTGGGTTACATCAAGAATAATATGGATTTTGCATACACATTATAACATTTAATCGGTTTACTTAACCTACCTTCTATAAGGATGCATAACATAAGTGAATATTACTGAATACATGTTGGCAAATTTATGGTATCAAGCTATCATAGATACACAATTATATTCACTCATCAAAAGGGGAGAAGAATAAGACTTGATAGTCAGATCTTCATTTCATTGATATTTAAGTGACCTATGAAGTCTGTATCTTACAGTCGTTTACGTTTTAATGATATTTAATATTTCATACATAAGTGTGAAATTTTACGGAAGGAAAACCTATTTCTTTGGTTAGTGGTATTGATTCTGACATCAAATCATTTTGGGAGTGGATGGGTTGATAATTCAGTCTCGTCAGAAGTCATCACTGAATTTCATTTATTAAAAGGGATTCTATTTGTTTATTTTAACTATTGAAAACTTCTTAATCAAATGCTAAAATTCTAATCCATAACAACAACAACAACAACGAAGTAACCGCCTATGAGCCCAAATCTTTCTGTGATGCCAATTGATATCACTTATCTGAGTGATTCGAATTGGATAGCAGTTTAAACCTGCAATCAGATCTTACAGAGATTTGACTTATCCAAAAACCCCTATGGCTAAGTAACAACAAATTTTAAGAGATCTAGAAAAAACTGGGAACTATAAGAAGCTTGAATTGTTGACGCATTTATGAGAATGGCTGGATATAATCAAAAAGGAATTATGTTGTGAATGTTTGACTGAAATTTAGATGACACAAAGCATGATTCTTAATTATTAGAACGGATAACAAACTCAAATTTAATACTAATGATTCGCAAACTTATCATCAGGTTAATAACGATTTAATTATAACCGAACACTATTGAACAGCATTACAGCAAACAGATATTTGTGAATTAACTATGTTAGATGATTGAAGATAGATGCAGGAAAATCTGGACCTAGGTTTCGTATTGACTCTCGTCAGCAAGAAGTACCTGAAATATTGATGGGATTAATAATCTTAATGGAATCCAAACATGTGTCACCCAGTTTGTCAGTCTGATACATTACCATTGAGATATTTAGGGTGCGGCCAACTTAATGTAGAACAAATATTTACGACTGATTGATCATTGAATAATGTTTTCATAGTTGAAATCATGAGTCAATTGAAGCTAGACCACCATGGAAAACCTGGAAGCACTGGACGGCCGTTTCGTCCTATTATGGGACTCCTCGGTAGTGCGCATCCACGATCCCGCCTCGCGAGCGAGATTCGAACCCAGGACCTACCAGCTTCGCGCCGGAGCACTTAACCGATAGACCACTGAGCCGACCGGCATCCAACGGTGTTAATATCTAACTTCAACTGATCCACGAAGTTAAGCAATGATTTATGCTGTGTTCGTCTAGTCAATTCATACCGATAGGACTATGTTGATGAAGTTCCATTACATCTACTAGCTTAAGTAAGTCGACATTATATGCCATATATTGAGATGTTAGACGGTTGACGATAGTTGATAAAGTTTATTGTCGAACATAATGTGTACTCAAAACTCATTTAACCAATGAATACATTAAATAAAACCTACTGATATCGTAGATGAATAGGTAAATCTAAATAACTAGTTGATTTATTTATTCCCAGTTGATCAATATTAAATTTGAATGTTAACGGCTGAGCAAGCCATTCTGGAGCTTCAATATCGACCAAATTATTTTGTATAATTAATTGTTTACTTTCATCGAAATGATCGGTAATTTTCTTTCGTAACTTAGAATATGTAAACCAATTTACAAACTGTTTAATGGTAGAATGTAGTTTTTGTTGTATTCCCGGTTGAATAATTGAAAATTTTAAATTAGGTTGATTGGAAGTCAGTTCATATGGATCAATGAAAAAACCTGAAAATTTATAAAACACACAGCTGAAAATTTATTTTATTATTATTATTTAAACACAAAAATATTGGTACAAAGGGACACCAGATACATATGCGCCACACAAATCTCATTTGATTTATGTGACGGCTGTGATACTGCCCAGGTGCCCAAACTGAAGCAGGTGGTTTTCTTAGGAGGCCACACCCAGAGCCTTCGATCTAAAGGTCTGATCCACAAGGCAGTGGAGCATCGTGAGGAGATGCAGTCCCATGGTAGCCGGTGACCAATGATTGATTCATACGCCATTTGTTCCCACAGGATACTGGAGCCCATGTGCACCATTGGTTTGGAATTGGGGTTTTCCAACTCCCTTAGGTGGATTTCCGTGTCCACCAACCCGGTTAAAGCACTGGACATTCGCTTTTCGTCCCCTCCATTCCGTAAACAACAGTAATGCCACTGTGAGAAGGCAGTGAGTAGGACTTCCCTGGTAGAGGCTATATACGCGTGGCCATGTGAGAGCATTTGGAGAGTGAGAGCGGACTCTCCCCACTCTCGGCCGTACCAGGGCATTTGGGGGCTGAAAATGAGTCAGGAAATATCCGTTAATTTATATTAAGTAGTGAATAAAAAATATAATAGAATGAAATTCAGAAGTGAATGACCTAAAAGCAGAGAATAGTCGTCCATTTTTCTTGCATATATCATTTAGATAACTCGTCTCCCATTTCGTTGTAGAATACATTAATAATAGAACAAGATTACAATCGGCTAGATTTACAAGAGATAGTCCTTACGTACATAACATGATATGTAACACATTTGTAATTCTAGTTTACAATCTTCGAGATTTCATTTTCAGATTATCGCGATCTCACACCTTTGTTATTGCTAATTTTTAACGATTGCTTTTATTCTTGAGTGTAAACATATACTAGGTTTATTGAGTCATTGCACCACTTTTCCTGTTATTCTTCCATATTTAAGACTTTATCAAACACATTACACGATCGCAAGCACACAACGTACCTTTAAACTACTTGTAAACTGCCATGTGAATCTCACTGGGAAGTTTACTTCTAAGACAATTGCACATATCTGATCGCGTTGCACAATGCAGTAAATGAACATATGTAGGTAAATTGAAGATAGAAGTTGACTGAACTTGACGTTTTTTGCAACAACATATAAAGGAAATGATGCATCGATTTCGCTTTTTTAATGGGTGACCAACAGACGTTTAGTTTTAGTAGACCTTAAATTATGAAGCAAGTGATTTGATGAACCGAGAGAGCTACCGCTAACCTCGTTTAGGCTCTCTAGTTAGTGGTATGCAAAAACAGTTTGTCCCAAGACAGATTTCATATGTTAGCTTCAAACTCACATCAATATGTATAACATTATTGATAAAAGGATTTAAAATAAAATACAACATCATAAAATACCTGATGGTAAGTGTAAATGAAGTTGACAATGCTCCAGTAAACTAATTGAAAAATCATGGAAATCACAATGTAATCGAAGATGAAAACCATGTTGAGTCATATTACAATTAAAATAAGGTTGTACAGTATTCACTGAATTATTCAATGTCATAGTAATAGGAGTAGTAGTAACAGTAATATCAGCGTAGGTAAATGACAGAATTGAAACTGTACACAGTATTAACAATTGAATCATCATTGCCTAATTGAAATAAATCACAAATGAAAAATAAAGATATTATATTTATATATACATATATAGCATAGACTAAACGCCATTTTACAAGATTGACAGTAGTTTACTAAAAATTGCTACGTAACAATAGTAAGAGAATAAAATTACTATTTACTGACTGGATAAGTATGAACTACAAGTAAATTCTTTCAGGACAAATTTAAATTATTGAATATTCAACAATGAGTGAGATGAGAGGTGTAAAAGTCTGAGTAAAGTGGTTGGTTTTACAAATATAAGAGATAGCAGTAGGCCCCCAAATGCCCTGTTACGGCCGAGAGTGGGGAGGGGCCACGCGTATATAGCCTCTACCAGGGAAGTCCTACTCACTGCCTTCTCACAGTGGCATTACTGTTGTTTACGAAATTGAGAGGACGAAAAACGAATGTTCAGAGCTTTAACCGGGTTGGTGGACACGGCAAGTCTACCTAGAGGAGTTGGAAAACCCTAATTCCAAACCAATGGTGCACATGGGCTCCAGTATCCTGAGGGAACAAATGTCGTATGAACCAATTGTTGGTCACCGGCTACCATGGGACTGCATATCCTCACTGCCTTGTGGGTTAGACCTTTAGGTCAAAGGCTCGTGGTATGGCCCCCTGAGAAAACCACCTGCTTCAGTTTGGGCACCCGGACAGTATCACAGCCCTCGCGCAAACATATGAAATGACGTTTTCTGCTCACAATGCTTTTCTTGCTCCCACTAAAAGTATTAGTGAAGCATAATAAATTCAATCTATAGTAATTACAGATTCTTCTATGTAGTACATACTTCAAGTCATATTCACTATACAGTGAGCTTATGATACCGTTGGTATTAAGTAATATGATGGATATTTTGACTTTGTTTGGACACGTTACTTATTTCACTACAGAATTTAAAAAGAACTGTTAATATCTCCCCCAGAAAACTGCTATATAACCACAATAACGACATTATGTAGTAAGAACATCGAAATAGCTATAGCTGGATATATTTATCATTGGAATGCTGTCTTCGTGACAAAAGTGACGAGTAGGATCACCGATAGACATTTATTTTAAAGCGTTAGCGTGAACGACAACCTTAAGATAACAACTTTGATATAAATGTAAAGAAGTACTTGAATGTTTATTGATTGATAGATTCCCACTTATCGATCAGAAGGGGTTTTGTGGAGATTTCAGTATTTTCATAGTTGAAATCATGAGTCAATTGAAGCTAGACCACCATGGAAAACCTGGAAGCACTGGACAATTGGTGAACGGTTGCTCAAAAACATCGTCGTTTGGTTGAAGTTAGACACAAACACCATCGGATGCCGGCTCAGTGGTCTATCGGTTAAGTGCTCTGGTGCAAGACTGGCAGGTCCTGGGTTCAAATCTTGTGAGTGCTGGATCGTGGATACTTACCGGTGAAATGTCCCATAATACAACGAAACGGCTCGTGTCCGCGCTTCAGGTTTTCCATGGTGGTCTACCTTTAATTGACTCATGATTTCAACTATGAAGATTCCTACTTAACTGCATGAGCTCCCACTATCCATAAGATGATGTACTAGCTTAAGGTTCAACTAAAAATTTGACGTTTCACGCCATAGACTGACTTTGGTGAGTGTACTATTGGAAACCAGGGAACACTAGACAGCCAGCTTCATCCTAGTATGAAATTTACTGGCAGTGAAAGCCCATGACCACACCAATATTGCATATTAACTGGAATTAGAAATGTAAATCATCCAAAGTCAACTGAGCTCGTGAATATTCACTAACGGGAGTCGCATGTTAGAACTAAACAGCGGCTGAGTGCTTTCTAGTTTTCAATGGTGGTCAAACCGAAATCCGGTTCGCAACGCAAACCCCAAAATTCAACAGTCAAGTATTATTCATTGAATTTAGTGAGATTTTTATGTACTTATCGTCTACTACGATGTACATAGTTATTAAAGTATCCCAACGGTGAAAAAGGTTCAAACTGGAATTGTTTCATTTCAGATTTTAATTTTTTTAGAAAGGAGGACTAACTGATTGAACATTAATACATCGCAAAATAACGACAATAAACATGTTGGCTTCTGAGACTACATACTCTCATAATGAGTGAATGTTTTGGACAGTTTTATAGATCCACCAGGACGTTAATTAAGAAAACAATTTAAATAGAAAGGAATTCGAATTAGACAATAACTAACTTAATAAACATCTATGTCAAAAAAGGTCAGAATTAATATTACCTACATTAATAATCCATAACATGATGTCAGTTTATTTACGACAAATTTACATGCTAGGTTCTGAGTAAATCAAGTTAAAGGTAACTCTAGGGAGAATCGCCATATGAGCTTAAGAAAATTAAAACCTAAATATCTAGATACCAAATAGTGTAGGTAGTTTATTTACTCAGGTTTGAGGTATACTTTTTGTATGGAGGTTAGTAATGTTAACTTTAAAAGCTGATTGAATTACATAGAGTGGGATTTCAGACAAGCAGTCTTGTCGTTTGAAAATCATTAAAAGCTCTAATCACTAAGCCACTGCTTCAAATGGGATACAGAGTACACAAATGAACAGTACTGAAATAATGCATGCGATCGTAATATTCTGAAAAGAAAATAACTAAGTATTATAGAAACGACATCCTGTCATTATTCATAACTAATGCTACAGACATGTTAATAAAAGTGGTTCTTATTATTTCCGAGTTCTCCAAGATATGAAACATTACATTGAATATCTAAACAATTCATATCAGGTGGATAATGGTTATTTCACATGGGACTTTTAACCTACACCAACTGAAGTGACTATAATACGAATTACACACACAGCTATTATCTAAACATGTGAAACGAACTGGTTTCGGAACAACTCAGTAGACAGTCAAGGACAGGACAGATAAGAACCTCCTTCTAATTTAGAATGACTGGTTTTACAGTAGTTCCGCACTAAACATGTGGAAAACGTTAAAATATTCGAAAACATTCTAGTGACTAAAAGTGAAGTCAATTCCGACATTTAGCACAGCAATCTTTAGGGAGATAATCAAAACTATCGAATATGAATAGTGTTACAAAATAACCGTTTACTAAACAACTTTCTAGTCATGTTAAGATATTAAATATAAATTTTTAGAGCATTAATATATAAATCATTTGATGTGTAAATGTGTTCAAATTGTAGTCAGTGAAGAACTTCCAATATATCACATTAAATAATATTTAATAAAACATCAGTTGTAGGCTGATGTAGACATGGAAACTTCGAAATGATTAACATGGGAATATACTGAATATTAGTGTTTAGTGATGAAAGTGAACTGTGGGAAGAAGTTGAGATAAAGATTAGTTGCATTAACACCGTTGGATGCCGGCTGGTTCATTGGTCTAGAGGTTAAGCGTTCGCGCGCGAGACCGAAAGTCCCGGGTTCAAATGCCACGTGCGGGATCTTGGATGTGCACTGCTGAGGAGTCCCACAATAGGACAAGTTGTCCGTCCAGTGCTTCCAGGTTTTCCATGGTGGTCTAGCTTCGATTAACTCATGATCTCAACTATTAAAATTACTAAAATATCCACAAAACCCCCTTCTGATATTTAGTTTACTTAATATATTGTAAATTTTTTTCGTGTCAGAAAAATCATTCCCTAGTTCATGTGTTATATGGATTTTAGTGTGAATCATATTAAAATAACCAAAGATGACTGTTGAAAACAACATGGCCCAAAATCGTTTGCAATGGCGGAGGTGCATCCACTCTTTGTGTTCGTCCAAATCCTAATCTTCTGAATTCTTCATGTCTAACTTTTTTCTCTTTCCAAATTATTTCATTGGATTATACTCCTGCAATATTATCTTCAAACCCTAGTCTTTCCGATTACTGCTTATACTCTTACTACTTCTACCACTATGGGATTTGAATCGACAACTGCATTTCTGTGCTAATGTGGTATGGCAACTCGAACTGACGTACGTACGTACGAAGTTCTACGTTGTGACTGACTGACTGTTGAAAACAACCATCCCGCATCAAATTATACAAATATAAGTAAGTGAGAAAAAAGAAGTATATCAATATTCACCAAGTAAACAAACAAAACCCAGACAATTGACACACATCCACATACTAAACTCTTGTTAAAACACCGAAATATCTCAGTAACGTGAAGTTTATTGATTAAAAAAAACTCAGCGTTCACGTCTTAGCAACTAATTTATTTGTTTACAAAATTTATATGGGGCTACTGTACAGTTAATGCCTATATACATATAAAGGCATGTTAGAAATATACAGTAAAATTATGTTTAATTTCGACTAAACATTAATTTGTTCTTATTTTTATATTTACTCTTCGGCTTCTTATTGTTTTTCATTGATTCCTCCGAAACAAGTTTGTTATTATTCTCTTGTTTTGAAAGATCATCGATGTATTTTTTATCTGAAATCTTTAAAATAATTGAAAGTAAGTTAGACTAAGCTGAAATATTATTGCCATTATATCGGATATTAATAGTGAGTGGCCGGGCTCGTATACAGATAACGTGAATCAATATCAAGCCTCAGATACTGCTGGTCACAACAAACAGGATTTTATACTTCACGAGGTTTTACGGAGGAGGAGTTCTAGGAGTAATCTGATACCCCCAAAACTGCTTGTATTAGAAAGTGCTTTATTAGTTTCTGTAGTTTCAATGTCACGTTTTAGTACTGCGATCATAAATGCTTTTTTGCCTACTAGTTCGTACTTCTTTTAATATATTATCCGTGGCCTTACATCGGAAGGCATCGTAAATGTGTGGCAACATATTGGCTGCATTATGAAGGATGTTGAATAAACCATTTGATTTAGTATAGTTCACTTAGGCTAGCCCGGTTCGAGAGACAGTGGTATAAAATTAGCTAAATACGAACCAAGTTGGAGAAAATTATCCCAATCATTCCTTTATTTATTATTATCATTAGCTTTATTCAATATTATATTTTTGCTATAATATAGAATTCTCAGCACAATGTATTTCAACAAGTTTCCATTTCTTACTTCTTGATCGATCCTGACGACAAATATTGAGTGATCGCCAGTTAGAAGTTAGCAGTTCAAGCAATCGACATCTAAATAATGTACATTCATTTCGCTGCATATTGCCAGCAATAATGAGACCTCTGATTGAGCCTTTGTAACTTGTACAACGAAAGGTTGTACACTTTTCAGAAACGCACCTAAATAGGTTATGCGATTATAAGTCATAATGATGTATGAAAACAAACAAAGTTAGATAACTTGTTGAAGTATCTAGATAGCAGGAACAAGTAGCCAAGATGCTCATGTTGGCCGCCTTTATGTACAATTAGCTTTTATGCATTTTTTATGCCTATAATTTAATCAAATCGAACTGCATTTTTTAAAAATGTTTTCAAAAAAGTAACAAATTTAAAATTCAATATACTCTCAACTTTGCCCACAAATGCCCTGTTACGGCCGAGAGTGGGGAGAGTCAGCTATCCCTCTACAAATGCTCTCACATGACCACGCGTATATAGCCTCTACCAGGGAAGTCCTACTCACTGCCTTCTCGTACCACATTGTTGTTTACGAAATTGAGAGGACGAAAAACGAATGTTCAGAGCTTTAACCGGGTTGGTGGACACGGCGCGTCCACCTAGGGGAGTTGGAAAACCCTGATCCCAAACCAATGGTGCACATGGGCTCCATTATCCTGAGGGAACAAATGGAGTATGAACCAATCATTGGTCACCGGCTACCATGGGACTGCATCTCCCCACAATACACCACTGCCTTGTGGATCAGATCTTTAGGTCAAAGGCTCCGGGTGTGGCCCCCTAAGAAAACCACCTGTTTCAGTTTGGGCACCCGGGCATTATCACAGCTCTCACACAAATCAAATGAGATTTGTGAGGCGCATATATATCTGGTGCTTCCTTGTACCAATATTTATATGTTTAAATAAAATAAATAAAATATACCCTCACCTTTATACTCATTTCATAATTCCTCAATGCAACCTGATATTCTGCATTGAAATGTGACCATTTACTTTGATGAAATTGTAATTGTTTAATTTTTTTTCTACCAGCAAGCTTGAGATCTTTCTTAAAGTGATAAAACTGACAACAAAGGCAACAAACAATAACAATTAGAAAAAAGGAGTGTAACAAAAATGAAAAAGGAAGAAAACGAACATAAAATTGATTGGTCACTACTCATGAATAGTCAGTTGTACATATCTTAGTCCTACAGGAGATTAGCTGAAGACCGAATAGCTCGATGATAACATCTCAAAATGTGGAGCTGAGTAGTGCGAGTTCGAATTTCACAAGCGACAGTTGCATTAAAATTGCTAGTATACCTTGCTGACGGGTGGCAATTGACAAGAAACCTAGGCCTAAGGTTTCTGATATAACGGATGTTTTAAAATATTCTTCTTCTCTCTCTATCTCTCTTTGCAGCATGATACGCTAAATTGGATACATAAACGGTACACAATACAGAAACTAGATCACTTGATATCAGATACACGATTCACGAACAAGAATAAAGAACTAAGGTAAAAACGCTAAGTGATATTTTATACAACACAGTTACAAGTAGTCACTCTCAGTGAGTTCGGAGTAGAAATCTGATGTGAACCGCAAAACAAGAAGCCTTAACAAATTACGGAAGCTATTTTTGGGGACGTTAATTCATTTAATTCAAAGCTTGTAAAACTGTAACATTTACTTTTGTCCCTAGCCTATTCTACAGATCATAAGCTTTCGTTTGATGTATAATTCATTGCCATAGCATTTTCTGTTGTAAAGTTATTGTCATTTAGACGTAATCTTTTGTACCCTATTTTCTACTATAATCCCCCAGTTTTGGACATAATTGTATTTTTCTAATTATTGTACGTTGTGGTCAGCTTAGTCATCTATTTATTCATGTAACTTTTCACCCTAATCTGAATTGGGAATTCGAGTGCTAGATCGGGGTTGGAATAAAGTGATTAGTGTTCCAGCTGCCTTTGTCTTCTCTCTCGTGCTTGCCAGCCAATCAGGGATAGGATAGTTTTCGTCTCTCTACCCCCACTTCGAACTCAAGCATATTAGCTTCAAGGTTAAGCCAGTCAGCCTATCGGGTCTTAATCTACATTAGACAAGTCATACTCGGCACAAAGTGGGTAGAAAGATTCAAGGACGTAACAAATTCAATAAAAGGAAAGGATATCATTTATTTAATAGTAAGCTGAGTGCTTGTTTGTCCACACTAAGTGACTAGTCACAAGTACTTTCATTACCACACAGGTTGCCTCCGACTACTAGCTAACAAAGCTAACATAATTTATCACTGAGTATGTACGGAGATACTTTTGTATGAAATGTAAAAGTTAGGCAACTAATAGACGATATAAAGGCATTTATGCAATCTAGTCTTTTCCAATGGCAATTAAGCTGATATTATAGTGTTCAGCTTTGATAACACTTTGCCAACCAACAAATTTAACGAGGCTAATATAATTTCTCAGTAACACACAACACTATGACGCTCTGAAATTTGTAATGGTTGTTTGAAAGTCCAAATGATGTAGCGGACTGTAACATACAGATTTCATATTGATTGAAAATCACCAGTGATGTGCAAAATACAATCTCCAGAAACTCGAATTCATGTCCTTCAGAATAGCAACTGAAGATTGAGTTGGATACAATATGTTAAGTAAAAATTGAGTTGCATTTTTATATGCTTCACACTATGTATTACATTACGAAATATATTTTATATTCGGACTAAATGAAATCAAATCAACAATCGCCTTATTCAGACTGATCATTCACCTGAACCAATAAACCCGGATAGTTCAGAAGACTTAAATGAGGATTTACAGATAAGTTTATCTGATGTGTTAATAGGTAAATGGCATAAATTAAATGGGAACGTGATAGAGTCGAAGTAAGTACTTAGTTGACTTTGATCTACAATAAAAAAGTATTATGGAAAGCCCTAACATTGTATTAAGCATAGCTAGAATATACACTAGTCAAAGTGATGAAAATTCTTTTTCAATGAGGATTGAAAAAGTTTTGGTATAGAGAATGAGAATAAACACCAATTAAGGGTAACAATAGTTTAGTAAATCGATTAGTCACAAAATAAGAGGAAATTGATTAAACAAAGCAAACAAAGAATGAAAACTATATGAATCAAATAGGAGAAAGATACTAACTCCGCCTGTAGCTCCTCTGGGGATTACTGCCGGTCCCAAGCCCGGGTAAAGGAGGAGGGTTGGGCATGGGGTTAGCGACCCCATCCCGTAGAAAACCAACTCGCTAAAAAAACGCTATACTAGGAGAAAGATACTAGGTAATAAAAACATTCACCATAGATACACATGTGTGAGAAATTCACTCAACGATATAGAGTAAGAATCCTTGAAAATACCAACTTCAGTTTAAGGTTTGTTGATATTCCTTTAGCCCAATTAAGCGAATCAACGATTCAGTGGTTCGAGCCTGGTACACCTACTTCGGTTTAAAGATCTGGGTAATATCAATAAACCTTACCTGCTCACAAAGTGTGGCCCATACATGGTTATACCAACCTGTATGTGTTTATGAGTTACTGATAACTTTTGACAAATTATTTCAGTTAGACAAGATGAAATCACAAACTGAAGTAAGTATGGAAATTTAACAATAGAACCTTCTGAACATGCGGTTCAATATTTTGTTCATTCATGGATTTGCAATCACATGGTTTTATAGTTAAGATCATGAGTCAATTGAAGCTAGACCACCATGGAAATCTGGAAGCACTAGACGGCCGTTCCGTCCTATTGTGGGACTCCTCAGCAGTGCGCATCCACATGGTTTTAGTTTGAAATCTAATTTTATTTAATTTACCCTAGGTAAATGATTGTTTTGAGAGAATGAGAGGTAAAGACTTTCTTGGGATATAGGATCCGAAGTCGAAGTTTATTCCAGTTATTCGGATCTGGATAAATAGATAACATACTTATGATACTTACTCATTGTTTTCTAATAGTATACGTACGAAAAAATATTCAGCTACATTTAATGTAAAACTTTATCACGAAAGAAATGTATTTCACTTTGATGAAACATAATCTACTATTT
Source organism: Schistosoma mansoni (assembly GCF_000237925.1). Classification (NCBI taxonomy): domain Eukaryota; kingdom Metazoa; phylum Platyhelminthes; class Trematoda; order Strigeidida; family Schistosomatidae; genus Schistosoma; species Schistosoma mansoni. Next base: position 25,837,563 of record NC_031498.1, on the reverse strand, counting down.
AGGCACAATATACGAAGTTGGCATTCAGTAAAGAAACTATAAATAACCAGAACACTTAAGGAACAAAAAGTAATTTGCTTACCTGGTTAGTTGACAATAAATTGTATGCAGTTCCTTTTTTACCAGCTCTAGCTGTACGTCCAATTCGATGAATGTAGATTTTGATACTAGGTGGTACATCATAAGATACGACACATTCCACATCGTTAATATCTATGCCACGAGCCATAGAATCTGTGCAAACTAGAATCTGTAAATGTTTTGGAATTTTTAAGATAAAATGTAAATTTTTATATCAAGCTTTTTTAATAATGTAAATCGTTTACAAATTCTTTTACTCAGGTTGAACTGTCATTTACCCGAAAGTTTTTTTCCGGAAAGTATTTTATTGTTTAACTATATAAACTTTATCTACCATATTTCACCGACAGTTTTTCAGACAAAAAAAAATAATCAAACTTACCCAACCTGAACTATCTAAAGGGTATGTCATCATACCAAATATGACAAACTGTAGGTAGAGTGTATCTACTACCCCATGAGGAATCGAACCCAAGACGTTCACGTCTAAACTTAATTCACTTGTTAAGACCGTGAATGTCTTATAACTGTTTTCTACGATATTTTCTGTTCCATTTATTTAAGTTGATACATATTGGTAAAAAGCGGTACCAAGATATATATGCACCACACAATAAGAACATGAGATTGTAAAGAGGTAGAGAAAAGAAGGTAAGTATGATTTTTAAAAATGAAATAGAAATTAGTGTATAAGGGTAGGGTTCATATCCCGCAAAACAACAAACAGGGTAAACTTCTTTCTATATATTATCTTGTAAAAATAAGAGCTCAGTATTTATTCTCCCATAAAATATCCTCAATCGATCTCCTTAGTTCCCTGATGATTAGATGACGTCTATATTTGTCAACATATGATTCCAATCCCAAAGACCATGTAAATATAACTGTACAAAGTTATTATCCGGTCATATTAATCCTTTTTTCTTGTTTTGGCAGATTTTTGATTAGAAACTATTGCTACTTTCAGATTATGTGTGGTTATGGTGAAGAGAGTAAATTGGCAGTCTTCAGTTTTGAGGAAATGATTAGGTCGGATATTTAAACTGTATTAGTTAAGCAAGAGCATAGGTTCTATGCTCCTTCATGAGAGTTGATAGGCGGAAGCCTGTTATCTGAAAAAAACCATATGAAAATTTTGGAATTTCTGTAGCCTGAAATATTCTTCATTTGTATTCACGCTAGGATTGTGACAATGAGTATATGAAAGCCTATAAAACTTTCCAAGAAAGTGATCAATTATCAAACTTATAATCTTCAATCCAAATGATGTAAACCACTTCTTGAGTACTATTTAACATTTAACAACAGGAAGATATTTACAAAACATACTCAGATTTTTATTTTATTTATTTAGAAGATCCTAGAGCTTTTCAGCATCGAATGTGTCCAATAGAATAATATTATTCGTGTACTCTAATTTATCAAAGAACCACTAGGAACAAAGTCAATCCTTCAAAAGTCATGAATGAACAGAACTATCTCTATCGGTAGGTCTGTAACAAAACTGTTATAACGTATGGGTGCTCAATGTAATATATGAACGCCAATTTAGAGAGGAGTGAATTTTTTGATCGGACGCAAATGATACATGAAATCGTACGAGCAGTCTTGAGTGCGTATAGGCCCTGCTACTGCCTAGCCCAGCCAGTTAAGTCCAGAACACAAATAACAGCCTCGGCAATATGAATCATTATTCACAAGCATACTGGGTTTATATACTAACCAAACAGACCACATTATACCAAAAAATAGAAAAATAACATTTGTACAATAATTGGCCAATGTGGCTGTGGATAGGGGGAAAGTAATCAATAATAATAGTTCAAAGGTCAACATAAAGGTTATGAAAAGAGGAACATGAATACGATTAGGTCAGTTGTTTAACAACTGTACAATAGGAAATAAGCATATTACATTTGTCCATAAATAGACCTCAGATTTACCATTCATAATTCACCAGGGGATATAACAAAAACTAACAAAGAATAGTGACATCTCTCCCGGTCACTAGTTGTTATTTGCCACTTCAATAACAATGAAGAAGTATAGTCACTTACCAAGTACATATTCATGTAATCAGTTCCAAGCCACATTGCTCGTTTGAAGGTTAGTGATATTAAACTGATGCCATACTGAGGTGTCTAAAGTGAGGTTGGAGTGTGTGGCCATTTTTTGTTGAATATTGAATACTTCAACCAATAAACCACCAGTTCAATTCTGTATAGATAGCAAACACCGACTTGCACTTCCACTTCCAAGAAATAACTCAACCGGGACAAAAGAGATTGGACCGACCACCCATTCTGCATAAGTCAGGTGGAGATCGGGCTAATCACCCATTCTGTCTTAATCTTGATTACATGAGGAGAGAGATAGACTTGAATTGAGAGTGTGACTGTGGCACTAGAAAAAACTTTCTTTTGATGCCTCAACAGACTCGTTTAGAAGGGCCTATAAGGTCTCATTGGGGGTGGGCCGGAGAGTAGATCAAAAACTGTGTTGTAACCAGTGCACAGGGTTTTACACTAAGCCTGCTTTTGGCATGAGTATGAAGTGAGCATATCGTCTATGACGATTTATTCACATACCCAGTTGAATACCTGATAACCATTCAGTGAAAGTACAGTGGGTCTACTCCACTAAGTTGGATGGGAATAACAATAACGAAAAGTAACAATTTACACAATTAGATACATTATAATAGAAGTTGTTCAGTCATGACAAAAAGTTCTAATGTAGAGCCTGGTAATAAGTCCAATGAAATTGGCTACAAAGAAAACAATTATCAATAGCTATTACATTACTTACTTGACACTGTCCAACACTGAATAGATTTAATATTCTTTGACGTTTATCCGGATGTAAATGACTTGATAAGAATTTACTCTTTATACCTTTAAAGCTAGCCAAAAGCATATTTAAACGTTTAGCACAATCTACTGTATTTGCAAAGCATAAGATACGTTTTTTATGTTTTTGACGCACCAAATACACAAGAAACAATACACGAATATCTGGTTTTGCAGTTACAAGAAATTCCTTTAGTTTAAAATAAACAAGTAATGAAAATTAAGTATCTTTTTTTAGTTTTACACGTTTAACACATATGGACAGTAAAACTGAGAAATTAAATGTATAAAAAATCTTGAATACATCAATTGACCAATAGCAATGACCACAATGCATGAGTTTTTATCTCGTATTGAAAGGTGGTCTGTTGGTAATGGTCTCTTACTCAATCCATCTAAATGTCAAGCTGTTAATTTTAGCTTGAGACATGGACAGAACCTACACTCTATTTTGGGATCACATAATGCTTGTGCCATTGGAGAATCCTTAATAAACACAGTGTCGAAGGTCAAATATCTTGGTGTCATTTTTTCCTCTGATCTTTCTTGGTCTTCTCATGTTTTACTCTTATCGAAAAAAGTTTACCGTTTGACATACTACATAAAGAGGCTGCATGCTTTTGGGATTACTCGCCATTTACTCTTACAATTTGTAAATTCCTGCATATTACCTATTATTCTATATTGTTCTCCATTATTCTTTCCTGGGCTTTTGAGAAAAGACTTTGCTGTTTTGCGTAGAGTGCTGAAGGCGGTTTGCAAGGTATGTGGTGAATCTTTTGAAGTCATTATTAATATGCTTGTGGATAGACATCTTAAGTCTTGCAAACTCTTGGCAGGTGTTATCTTATCAGATACTAACTATCCGCTTCATTCATATCTTTCTCCTTGTATATCTTCTGGTAGAACGAGATGTAAATACATTAAAATCCATACACGCAAGCAAGTCTATAAAAGTTCTGTAATACCTTAACTTAGCAAATTTACTTTGTGACGAGTTGATGGACATGGCGAGTCCACCTAGGGGAGTTGGAAAACCCTCATTCCAAATCAATGGTGCACATGGACTCCAGGATCCTGAGGGAACAAATGGCGTACGAATCAATTGTTAGTCACCGGCTACCATGGGACTGCATCTCCTCACGGTGCTCCACTGTCTTGTGGATCAGATCTTTAGGTCAAAGGCTCCGAGTGTGACCCCTTAAGAAAACCACCTGTTTCAGTTTGGGCACCTGGGTAGTATCACAGCCCTCACACAAACCGAATGAGATTTGTGCGGCGCATATGTATCTGGTACCCCTTTGTACCAATATTTATGTGTATAAATAAATAAATAAGTCGTGTCCATTAGGTTACACAAGTGAATGACGGATTCCACTAACAAAATGACTCAAATGTTAATATACTTTTTATGAAAACTACTTTAGAAATATCAACAATCAGAATACAAGATAAAACGGGAGACTTAAGTAACTTAATGCAGCTTAGCATTGTTGGAATATCTAGATAATTGCTTGGAACGATTCCCAAAAATATAAGGGAAATGATGAAATTACTTCGACCAATAAGTGACTTTTGGAAGCTTTCAAAGGAAATCTAAAAAATAATTAATTCTGCTTTCCTTATTCTGATTAGGAGATTACTGAATACATCATCGCTTTTCGCGTCTTTCGAAAAGACTTTTACAATATCAAGGTCATTCACAAACCCACGAATACCATCGTTTTTGCAAGTATTTAACCTTCGAAGAAAAGTTTTTTCTGTACTTTCTCTTTGGGATTTAAGAGTTGGACACTTTTAGGAACTATAAAACAATTTGGAATTCAGTATCTAGGCATTTAAGCATAAGGGTCACTGTAACTTCACAGCAGAATCACATGAGTGGAAAACAAATACACCGAGTAATGAAGTGCCTAGAGTTTAAAGGAAGATGAGAAGTGAAATACGTTTGTGACACAGGGGACGACTTTGTGTTATATCACTTAGGGACTTGAAACGCTAATAACTAACAGCTAAATCAACCAACTCGTAGCTTTAATTACAGACTTACTTTCTCTGCAGACAATTTTGTTTAATTTCAACAATCAAAACTTGAGAAATGTTTTGAAAATATATACGATTAAACAGTTGTATCATAATTTCATCATTAGTGAATAAAATAACACTTCGGTCATCGACTCCCTTATAGATATTGGGGAAGAGGTAAAGCATAAGATCATGATTTATATTCATCTAACTTTTATTTAGTATAACATCCAACCATACGAACTGTGTGATAATTACTTTAACTAATAATCACTGAATTTAATATGTATATAATGGAATGAATTCAAAGTGAATTAATCTTTTTTTCAGTTCCTAATGAACAAATCTTCCTTACAAATTTTGTCTTTTGGAGTAGCTGGAGGTATGAGAGAAAGAAGTTGGGGAATCATGGCATCGAATCGTAATAAACAGTTATCACCATTATCATATTGATACTATCAGAATAAGTTACCAGTGATGCAAACTTGTCTGAAGCAGTTCAAGTCAACAGTTAACAACTTCGTGAACTGATAGTATAGATTTGGTCTGGTCATCTCTAGTCTTCTTTAAATCTGACATAAAATTACCTACCACAAATCCTAACCAACTCAGTTGATGAATGTTTAACCAATTTACTACTTGGTAGTTTTATCAGACACAAAAAATACTTCGAAGACCTCAATGAGTAAATACTAGCAGCTAACATGTTTTCAATATTTTGTGTTGTGCTCCACATCTATTATGTAAGATATACTGAATTTTTGCACAACATAAACATCATTTGATCAGAAAACGGGTATACCTTGTCATCAACATATATGGTGTCCCTTGACAAAAACTGATCTCAGTTTTCATATCCGTGTCCAGAATGTATTTCTGACTTTATACGGAGTGCAAATGTTCAAATGTTACCCATCATAGAACATTTGATAAGGCCCATCTTATTCAAAAATGGTGTGCACTTCAACAAAGCCACGTCACTATTGAGTGATTAGGGGGTTTTCTGTGGAGATTTTAAAGTAATTTTTGTATATAGTTGAATTCATGAGTCAATTGAAGCTAGACCACCGTGGAAAACCTGGAAGCACTGAACGGCCGTTTCGTCCTACTGTGGGACTCCTCAGCAGTGCGCAAAATAGTGGATCTATCTTTTACATTCTCTAGGTATAAATACTATTGAGTGTGTAAGAAATCATATTTCACTAAATATTTATTCTTCATTTTGAAAATGATTGTAAAGATTACCTCTAAACTTTCAGGGACCATAAACTGACCAACACCTGCAGTCGTATGATTTTCACTTGATTTTACATGTGAAATAACATTAGGGATTTCTCTATTTTCATCGCATTTCTCTTGCTTTTTTATTTCAGACGAATTATTTTCTGCGTTCTTGTGATCATGTGGAACTGCATCAATATGGTTTTCATCGTGGCGGATTCGATTTGAAGTGAATAAAATAGGAAAGTATAAATTAAACTGTTTCAGTGGTTCTGGATCATGAGTCAGTGTGGCAGAAACAAGTATCTGAAGTTACACCAAAAAAAGGTAATAAAATAAAGGTGGGACAAAATGTAAAAAATGACACTGAATTATTCATATCGAGCGGTAAAAAAGAATGGATGGATAGTGGCTACCAGTGGAATCTAGGACGCGCGTTTCGTCCTATTTGGGATTCATCAGCTGGATGTACCTGCATCTCAGAGTTGATGTTCACTCTGGGACTAGAACCTAGTACTTTTCGCTTCAAACGCCATCGCGTTATTCACTCAGCTACTGAGTCCTGATATCGAGGCAATACGCACAGTATGCACATATGCCAATTAGAGACTGACCAGTTGCAGTCCTAACACATCGATGGGAAGATTCAAACAAACAATACTAAATGAAGGTAAAAAAAGAATGCTTTATTGTTCCCCCTAATTAATTTTATTTGCTGTATGTAAATATTACTACTTGTTTCATCATTATTACGTTCTAACCCAATTTGTATACATTATGTACCCCTTTTATGAATTAGTGACATTATATTCATTACTGTATATATAAGCTATCTACTTCATTAGTGGTTGTTTTGACCCATCTGATAGTGAATTAGACTAACAAAATTTAGTCGTCTAATCAGTTGTGATCAATCGGTCAATCATAAGCGACGCAAAACCTGACACATCGGTTCAAGTTACAACACTGTGGTGTGGTCTACTTATATCCATATAAGTAGTATATCGTGAGGGTCAGTCATAAAATGTATTTTGGCAGAAGACCGATAAGGAAAGAACTGAAATGAAGCGCAATTGGTAGGAAAATGCATGCACAATGAAATTAGAGAAGATGAACTGATATTTACAGAAGGAACAGTGAAGATTGAGACAATTGGTTGTTATTTTGCAAATTAACTGTTTGCTGTATGGTTATCAGAATTTAGTGAGATAGTCTGTAATTTGTGCTTAAATACATTCGATTGTCCCCAACCGGTGTTCTGTTCACTACAACACCATATATCGAAACAGTGAGATGAAGTATTCAGGACAAATTCCAGAGTAGAAGCAGTAAACGTATAAGTGGTAGTAGGAAAGTTCTGCGGAAAAAGTATAAGACACACTTAATACATAAGACCTAAGGAATGAAAAAGTATTATAATTGTATTTTGCTATATAAACGACTCAGCTATTCCTATTGCTTAGTATTCTTATACGATGACACTCAACAAGACCCCAAAATCAGAACACGTTGAACAGGAATGAAATTGTATTCAAAATAATAATGATAAGTGAACAGCAATCACTGATTTTGAATAACGTTCATATATTTATAGTATATACATAAGAAGCTTCTAGATTTTTCTCCAATAATATGCCCGAGCTGATTAGTTTAGAATTAGCCAATCAGCGCGCAGCAACACCATCATGCATGAACATGCTTTAATCCAATCTACGTCCCGCTAACAAAAAGACTTCTTATTGTTCTAAATATATTCATAAAACTGAATTTTTAATAGCTTTTGGAATGTAACTTTTTTGGCTTTTAAACTTCTATTTATAGAATCATGAAATTGTTCTAATTGAATTCCGAGGTTTATGCGAGTCACGTCCATTCGAACTTGATCTCACTGAATGCATAGATAAATGATGCCTGAGGCTAAAAATAAGTACAAATAACTCAATAGTCTGTATATTATAACTTCAGTGTTATGAAACTGATCTATTAATTCTGTTACAATCTCATTTTAATCTTGAAGTGTTTCATTCAAATTTTGTACAAGAAGAGAGATTCTATCATAGTACCTCTAATCTTAGATTTTATGGTCGCAACCAATTATTCAACTTTACATAGAACAAGTGATGGATTTATAATGCCCTGATACGGTCAAGGGTGGGGAGAGTCAGCTCTCCTTTTCGAAATGCTCTCATATGTATACGTATATACAGCCACTACCAGGGAAGTCCTACTCACTGCCTTCTCGTGACGAAGGGTGTTATTTACCGAATTGAGAGGACGAAAAGTGAATGACCAGTGCTTTAACCGGGTTGATGGATATGAAGAAAATACCTAAGGGAGTTGAAAAACCCTGGTTCCAGACCAATGGTGCTTATGAGCTCTAGGATCTTGAGGGAACAATTGGTATGTGAACCTATTGTCGGTCACCGGCTACCATGGGACTAAATCTGCTGACGTTGCTCCACTGCTTTGTGGATCAGACCTTTAGGTCAAATAAATAGATAGTGCATTACAACTTTCAAAAATATGTATTGAATTAAATTCCTTTTCTTGAAAACACAAATATTCATCTGATCAAACCTGAATGAGATAAAGTTTTAATTGAACAGTTGAAGTAATATTCTTAATGATGAAGCTATTCAATCATTTGTACAAGAAGTTTATGGATTTTATTCTCGTCTGTTAAGAAACAGTTAGTTGAAATACTTGCAATACTTGCATAAAATCAAGGAAAACAGATATAAACACACACAGAACTAATAAAATAAAAGAAGCTTATCTAGTTATTAACTGATTAGCTAATTTTGGTTTAGAATAAAAAGTGTCTTCAGTTTAAAAGGATTTTCAAGAAAAAATAAATTCAGTGATAGTCCACTACTCTTATTAGTAACTGACTTCCAGGAGGTAGATCTTCGGAAATCTCTCCAGGAGTTAATTACTAATTTAAAAACTGACATGAATAATCACTAAGGCTAGACAAGTATGTCCTACCACATATCATTTGCTAAAAAAAACGTCAGCAAACTGTGTTCGTAAACTAAGAATAGACTACTTACTATGGGATTTTTACCATAATTTAATGTAAGGTAAAATACAAAATGATCTACACAGTGACGATGAGTTATCAGCACATTATGAGATACCGATTCATATCAGTGAAATGTTTTCTTAAAATGAGAAAACATGGCGAAATTATGTAATTATTATAAGTGTAATGAGTATAAAAGCAAGTTCATAACATAATAAAACTATTACCTTTTGTAAAGTAATATCAACACTCCTATCGTAATGATAACCAACAGTTGGTATAGGTCTTGAACGTTTGCGTACAGAGACATTGGACCAACTATTTTGATTAGTTGAAGATGTGTAATAGTACAATACATCCTCTAAAGTATGGTACCAGTTTTGTTTTTCTTCAACTATCACTCGATCGGCTTCATCGATTACCTAAAATACAACATAGTAAACAGATATTATTTAATAAAATACCATCAGAAGACCTAACAGTTAATTGTAAATTAATCCTGATCACTAGTTTGATCAATATTTGCACAATCTAACACAATAATATATTCATTGAAGCTTTTGCACGTGAGTAAAATAAGTAAGACTAAAAATAACACAAACGATCTCATACGACCAATAAATATGTCTAAAATAATAATCTGTTCAGGACGTCGCAGTTGAAGAGGTAAAATATTAGTTTTATACTAGTAGCATTGACTTCAATCTGTATTCTCATTAATTACTGGTAAATTCTTTTACATTTTAACAGTCATATAGGAACTTCTTGTACGAAAATCATTTTGATAATTAAAAGGAATGAAGTCATAGCTTTCTAAGGTAGCACTTGCCTTTTAACCACCCAGTCCCGGAGTTACAATTAGAATCTACAAACATTGATTTAACAAGTGCAGCAATGTTAAAAGTTATAAGTACTTTAGAAGCAATTTAACAGTAGATATAAATGTACAGTGTTACGCTTAAGGTCAATAATACTACTGGTTGCTTAAGATCTAGTATGTAGAATGTAGTCTCAATATTTGCTACTGAACCAGCAAGAAAATGAAAATGAAAATACAGTAACAGGTAGATTAACGAGTCAATTCAAACGTACCAGGATTCTTAAACGTTCCATACTAAAACCAGGAGTATTGTACAAATGGTCTACTAAACGTCCAGGTGTAGCTATTACAATGTCAACTTTGACAGAGTAACTTTCATTTGTACTGAAATCGGTATTCAATCTAATAACTACAAAACTTACAGGTTTATAATATCTTCTTGTTCTTTACTAAAACTTTTGATGCCAGCAAGAACTCCAACCTAATTATCCACTCAAAATATAGAATACATTTCAAACCTGAATATCTGTTCCATTAACCAGCTGACTGAAGGTTTTGTACACTTGAACAGCCAAATCTCTGACCGGGACAATGATTAAAGCTCGAATAAATCTATGGACCCTATTAAGAAATAGCTAAATTAAGTGAAAATAAAAAAATGACGAACGGTACTTGGATGATTGGCACAGCATAAGCTAGTGTTTTCCCGCTTCCTGTCGGTGCGCAAATACATATGTCTCTTGGTCGACATAATGGCCTATGTTTAGATGTGAAGTAACAATCTAACATGTAAGGGATTACAGCAGACTGAACTATAACCGCCAATTGATGATTAGAAAGTTAGCTAAGTACCAGGAAAGAAATGAGTGATGCCGATTTCACTTAGTCGCAGCCGTAAAAATTCGCCAATCTTAGCTACTTCATTGACAGATAGAGATTGTTTAAGGTCAGATGAAAAAAGTTCAGGCTTTGTAATCCAAAAGGGGAGAACTTCTTGGACCTGTCGAATATGCATCAAAACCAATTTATTCAGTGAACCTACATTATGTGCTTTGGATTTTGTTTTCTCATTTATAACTGTGAACCCTCCAATAACACGATCTTTCGTTGCAGTATCACAATTCATAATCAGGAAACTGTGAAACTATTGATGCAATCCCGTGTTGACATAGACAATTCAGCTAAAATTCGAAGTTATGTGTAAGTCATAGAGTTGATTCATTAAGAACAATAAACATATTCAAATAGAGATCAAATTTTTCTGTGAAAAATTAAAAACCCAATACTCCTCAATCAGGTTGAAAAGATAACTTTTAGGCTGATTAGCATGTTTCAGCAATCACCTCAAAGTGATCGGTGAGTCTGTCATAATTTACCTTGTCAACGTTATATCATAATCGATCAAATAGAAACACTTAAATTATTTGCAGATAACCAGTTAAAATATACTAATAATACTTGGCAATAAGCAATTATCTCAGGAGCCCTCGTAGGGTTATTGCCGGTCCTATTCCCGGGTTGGTAAGGGTCGGGTACAGGGTTGACGACCCTATCTGGCGAAAAATAAACTTGTCAAAGAATGCTAAACGGGAAAAGATCATTTCAATCCCTCTAGGATGTGAAGGGACTTTAGTTATGACGCTTTATAGAGAAAACCAAGACTCTTCGGAAGTCACGAGGACAGTATCCCTTCTGACAACCTGACCAACAACTAATATAGGTACATGGAATGCCCAGGCACTGTGGAGGACCGGGAAAATCATTCATATGGCAGTGGAAATGAGAAAGTACAACCTCACTAAGCTTTAAATAAGGAAAACCGATTGGGCACAAGCTGGATAGAAAAGACTAGTTTCCGGTAAGATGTATTTTGGTTATGAAGAAAGTGCCCCATACACGAGTTGAGCTGATGCTGTCCAAAGCACGAAAGTATTTACAGGATGAGAAAAGCATAGATCAAGAACAATCAAACCATCCTTCAAAACAAATGAGGGGATTACAATGAAAGTCATCCGGTGTTACGCACTAACCAATAGTAGCAGTGAAGATGACAAAGACCAGTTTTATGATAGGCTGTAGTCCAGTGTAGAAAAATGCTCAGGGAAGGAATTGACCTTCCTGATGAGAGACCTAGATACTAGGGTCGGAATGGACAACATCGAGTGTGAAGATGTTATGAGACAACATGGACTACGAGAAAGAAACGAGAATGACGCAAGACTGGTAGGTTTATGTAATTCAAACAGCATGGTCATAGGTGGTACCATGTCCCCCACAAACCCACACATAAAGCTACATGGGTTTTACCTGAACACAAGAGAGAAAACAAGATTAAAATCCCCATCGATAAAGATCCAGGTCTATGGAAGACGTAAGGATAAAGAGAGGAGCTGATTAAGTCTCAAATCACAAACCGATGGTGTTCAAGCAAAAGCGTTAGACAATTCGGCTAGCAACACTCTGAGCCACAAAAGATTTACTGGAAGGGAAAAACACTGTAGAGAACAAGGACTAATGACGTCAACATATCAGAAGGTGCTGGATAGCAAGAAGCACCAACACAAGGAGCAAGTCTCTATCAATACACTAGGCAAGACTCGAGGTTGGAAAGTTTTTTTTTATTTATTTAAACATTGGTACAAGGAGGCACCAAATATATATGCGCCACACAAATTATTTGATTTGTGTGAGGGCTGGGATACTGACTGGACGCCCAAACCGAAGCAGGGAGAAAGGATGGGTTACGTGTTCTAGAACACAGTCTGTTGCCAACTCGCCTCCGCGGCCACGAGAAAGGAAAAACAGGAAAACAGCTATCAACACCAACGGAATGAGAGCAGAGAAAGTCATGGCACAGGTTGGGTATACAAAAGAAAACAAACGAGTGAAAGAGACCAATAGAGCTGACAAACGGTGCCCCTTTTTGGTAAGGTTTTGCGAGTATCTGCTAATCTCTTAAACGAACCAATCGAGGGGGAGGACACCCATTTTTCGGGCAGTCAGTCTTAGCGGTTGATTACTTTATGGGGAAGAGAGTACGTTATGGACATTTTACTCGACTTTACACTTTAACATTCCTTATTTACCTAGTGAGTTGTTCTGACTTAGTTAGTAGAGAGCACACCATATGAGAGTTTATTACTTAGCCCTTTAAACATCCAGACCAAACCATCTCTTAGCCCACCGTAAGATTAGGTAAAGAGATCCAACTTCATAAAATGAAATGCATATGGTAGATGACCCATATCCCTCAATGCCCAGATCTTTATTCCCCAAACTTTTTCTTGATGTTATCTTTCAAGCACGTGATTGCTGCGAATACGCAATTTCTGAACAGGTTTTTCTTAGGGCTGTGTAAGCCATGAACATATTTGTATTTAGTGAAGTTGGAGCTCACTTTATGATTGTCATACAGTTCTAAATTGTTTGGCAGCAACCGAACGGTATTAAGGCCTTGACTTTATGTCATGGCTTACTTTTATTCATAGACCATTATGAAGCAGGATTGAATGAACTGATGCTTCACCTGTCACAGTTATTGGAGTTTGCGTGTCAACATTATTATAATTATTATAATTATAATTATATAATTATAATAATATAATTATTATAATTATTAACTTTATTCAATATTATATTATATATATAACATGTATACTGATCCTGATATCTGTTAATAAACTAAACCACCAAGTGACATAACCCTTAACCTGCATGTGCGATTAACAAATGCAACATGAAAAACAGTGACCAGCAACAGTTCCGGTGAGAAAATGTAAACACACCAGAGTCCTGCGTGTTACCGCATAACCTTGAGATTCGTAAACTGGCAAGGGCGAATCAGATCCGTAACTCAATACACAATAAATCTAGTCTTCAGTAAAAAGGATAGGAGATCTATCGATCTATATTAAACCTTTCAGTTTGTAACACTGTGGAATTTCATTCTCCTTTCGAATATATCAACAGCAGGTGCTGATATTACGTGTTTCGGCAGAGAATACCGGTAATTCACTACTCGGTGAGAGAAACGAAACTCCAGACGTAGACGATTTGATCTCGGTTCTTGAAATTTCTCAGAACGTCCTCTCAAATGGTCGGTTCAATGCGAAAGGAAAAGAAAAGACACATTTATACCAGGGTCATCGTTCAGTATTCGATAAGCCTATATTAAATGGTTCAAATGGTTGAGGACGGAATAGAAGAAGCTCTCGCTTAACGGGCTTCCGTGTCTAGTAGCAGTGGATCACCAATACCTCCAGGCAAAAACCTAGGTATATGAACGATAATAGAGGAAAAAAAGAATTTGGTAAATCATAATATGTTTGTGGTGGACCAAAAGTATGATAACCAAAAAAAAACAACAAAAATATTACGTCTAAAGTTTATGTATCACTTAACAGTTAATAAGTTAATTACATACAGATAAAAATGAAGGGCGTTACTTAATTCTTCAGGCTATTGCGTGTTCGGCTGAATTTGGTCCAGATAATCCACAATTATAAAAAAATTAGTAATCCCAATATGGACGATATAGATCCAGTAGGTTTACCAAGCGTAGAGTTCAATGAGAATGTCGCAATTGTTTAATGCTAAATGTACAGAATATGAAAATACACAAAATACATGCGAAAACTATGAAAAATTATTTAAAAAATAGGTTTTATGGTCCTATCTCCACAAGTTATCCTTAGTCCTTAAGAATAAGTCAAGTTGCCTCTTTAAGGACTCCTGGGAAGTTGCTTGGACTAGCTCAGTCGGCAGCGAGTTCCAGCACTCGACTACTCTTACGGAGTAGAAGTTGTGTCTGCCGTCTGTTCTGCTGTGTTGGGTCTCCAGTTTCCGGGTGTTACCTCTTAGGTTAGTGTTGTGACTAAGCTTAAGAAGATGTTTAAGGGGATGATCAGAAATATTAAGGATACTGTAAGTCATAAGAAGGTCTCCTCTAAGACGCCTGTATTAGATCCTATAATAGACCCCTCCGCATTCTACGGTAAGATAACGGAAATAAGTTGAGGTGCCACAGTCTGCTTTCGTAAGATAGGTTAGAGAGACTTTTTGCCATCTTGGTTCCTGGTTGTTGGAATCGTTACGGCATAATAATAATAATAAGAAGAAGAAGAATTTATTCTCAAATAACATTTTGTTACATGAGGCATGCCGGTTTACAGGCAACATCAAATTGTTACAGAAGATACAATTTTCACTGTAGAAAATTACTCAGCTGGGTTGATATTTCATAAGATATGAATGTAAATGGATTTCGTAAGAAACATGTCAATATTAAACTTGGCGCACTTTATGAAGGTTGCGTTGCAACATACAGCTGATGGTCGAGAATAGATACATGCGAAGTTGGGGGCTTTTAGAAGCTTCAACCTTACATCCCTCCCGAATATCTGAGGCTTTACTAATGGTGTAGGACGAAGTCACCCGTGCCATATCTGTTTTCGGTGGGGTATCTCCAGGGGGCTGAAAAAAGTGTAAGAAAAAGGAAGGACGAAAGCAGAGCACACAATATTCATGGTAGAGTAGTTAAGGTGTAACCATTTAGTCTATTTGTCTGTCACTGAAGTCCTTATTAGGTAAGAACAATTTAATGTGTTAAAGAAAAATAAGTGTGAACAAGGAATGAGTGGATAAGGAACTGTATAAATGAAGGTAGTTCAGAAGGAAGTATGGAATTGTGTAATTATAAAATAAAGTGCTGAAAACAGTATTCCGATACAAATGACTGTCTCCCTTTACTTTAGAAGCTGTTTGAACTCTCTTTTTTTGTTTTTAGATTTTATAGGGTATGGAGTGGGCTTCGTTTTTAACCAATTGTCTAGTTTGCTTGTATTAGGATTACTCGGTAGGAAGTGAAACCAATCCAGCTTTTTTTAACATGATTGGTAAGCATATCAGCCTCATACTTGAAACAAGGACTCACTGCTTGAATCTTATATTCCCGATGCAGTTTCACGAAATTCTAAACATTTCTTCGTCCAAATTGTGAAAAGACCTGAGAATAGCCCATAATACCATAAAACCTTTGGCAGCAACAGCCTTGCAGTTACTCGTAGTCTTGAGATTGATGCTCATTACGACTCCGAAACCTTTATAGTTTCTTACTTTGGGTAACATGAATCCACATATTGTGTAGTAGAAGGAATCATCATAGTTATTTAATTGTAATACTGCTCTGTGGTTAGAATTCACTTCTAGTGACCAACCATCCATCCATGTCCCCAATGAGTTGAGATCATCCTGTAATGCCATTCTATCTGACATACTTTGTATGAGTCTCCAAATCTTTATGTCATCGGCGAAGAATAGAACGGATGACTGTGCTAAAATTGGTAAGTCATTTACATGAATAGAGAGCTCCAATTACCTTTGCTCTTCGTTTCCTGTCATGAAAGAAGTCATTTATCCAGTCTATGACCGTATATTGGATTCCAAAACTTTCCAGTTTTATTTAAAACCTGAATGGCAGACCTTATCAAGGTTTTACTTAGATCTACGAAACTCATACCTTAATGAATATTTCGATCGTTTGCCTCAGCTCAATCTTCTCTTGCAATCAGAAGATTTGTCAAACATAATAGGCCTTTCCGAAAACCATGTTGCTCCCTGGATAAAAGATCATGTTCTTCCACATAGTTTACAACAGCCATCCGAATAGTTTTTTCCATCAGTTTTACAACTGCACTGGTTAAGCTAACGGGCGGATAGTTACTAACTAAATCTCTACTCCCAGCCTTATATACCAGACCAATTACTGCATCTTTCTTGTTCCTTGGCATTTTGGACTGCAGCAGAGACATATTAAACAGTATGGCCATAGGTTCAGCGACTACATCTGATGGGGCTTTCATAATCCTAGGATGAATATCATCAGGACCACTGAAATTATCAGGGTTGAGATGCTGAAGTAGTCTTAAGACAGTACCTTTCTTAATAACTGCAGGGCCCATTAAGAAGCCACCACAATCACAACAAAGCTTCAGCTTTTTCGGCATAATTTCTTGCTAATAATAGCGGATCTTCTTGTAAGGAATGTGATGTAATTCCATTACTTCTACGAGTTTGCCTTTTTACGTACGAAAATAACGATCTCGGACTATTTTTACAATCCCTAACCAATAGTTTCTCATACAACTGTCTAGTCTTACTTATTAACGTTTTAAAAGAATTCCTAGTCCTACAATAACCGGATCTGTAGTAATCTAAGCCAGGAGAGATGAACATATTCCAGTTTATGAAGTTCATTGAATTGATTTCTTTACAACAATAATATGTGAATAAATTGTTCGCAAGTGACAGCAATAATAATTCAGTTTGGTTCATCTATAGGTAACTAATAGACAGTTTTGAGAGTGGTAGAATTTTTAACAAACATTGGGCCAAAAAAGAGCAATTCAACTCAATCCATAGAGGTGAACCAATGTGTTAGCAGCAATCAAATAGAAGTGGGATAGAATCGCTGTCAACTGAGGAATACCAGAATAGAAAAAACACGATAGAAGGAACTGTTTTAGTTGTACTAAATTTCTCATTAAGGAAAAATTAACCACGATGTATAAGAAACAGATAGATCAGACGGAGCCAAATATGATCTGACCTGACTGTTATGAAAGAGACATTCCAGTATATGAACTCCTACTAAACGGTTATTCCGTGCAATGTCTCCTAACCTAGACCAATCCATATAATAACTGCAAGGATTAATGTTGATTCTCGTGCAGAACAAGAGAAAAGATAATTTAGAAGTAAAGTGAATCTTTCTGTATTGCATCATCAAGCTTTAATCGTCTAACTCTGTCAACATTGTTCATGTGCACTTTATCCAGTTTGTCATCGTTGTTAGATAAATAGACTAAGTTCTAATCCGAATTTGTTCTGGTGTAATCTGTTTACGGTAGCGTTACAAAAACTGCAGCGTGCGAATCCTACTACACATCTTCATCCAGATCAATCTCTCCGCGTTCAGACAGCTTTAGATTATTGTGACTTTCTATGGATAGTCTCCGTATCCTCAAACAGACTACAGGAGACAGTTCCCCACTCTGGTCAGTTGGCCCAAAAGTTTCATACTCGCCTATCACAGACTACGATCATACATAATGTTTAACACCATCTTTTTCTTGGTCACATTTGATGCGTCATGCTTCATCCATTTTTATATCTGGACTATCCAAAACTACAATATATCTAGAATCATTTAAATCATGCACGACTGAGTGCTGATTCACTTATGGCTAATCGATGCCACCAGCTTTGTTTGCTGTAAAACTCAGTGAAAAATCGTATCTGAAACTTTTCCAGTGCTATAAGTACGAGACGAAAGAAGCCTTTCGAGTTGTTGAAAAGAATAAAGATTTTCAGTGAAGAAAATTTTCCTTTCCGCGACATAATCTTATGGAGCTGTGCATTCGTATTTACAGTGATTCTAATGTATTCTATCGCAAGTGGCTTTTCAATTCATCCTTGATTCAAATGGGTTAATGTGTCAACTTACTCAGTACCAGTAGCTGTAATTTCAAGCAACAACAAACTGACTTTTACACTTCGAAGAGCACAACTAAAATACAGGAATTGCATGGGGTTTCACAGTGTCGATACTAACATTACGCCTAAATTTCTGTCAACGCTTGGAAAAATTGTACTGTTATGCCTTTTTCTCTGGTAATTATGACTTGAAAGGTTCGCCAGTCACAACACAGACTTATATGACCTTGGCACTAAGCCAAACGAAAGACTTATTAACCAGCACGAGTCCTTATTGATTCTTCTTGTCTAGCCCTGAACACTTGAATCCATGTCACAATCCCAGGTTCCACGCTTAATGTATGGTATTTGCCCCTTCGTACCCCATCGTATCACCTCACAACCTACTCGATAAAGAGAATATTCTACCGATTCTGTGTGCCTACACAAGCGTACGCCATAAGTTCTTCGTTATTTGCTACTGATCATGTGGAATAGACTCTCAGTAAATGCCCGTAGCAGTAAAACTAAAACCCGGTTCAGAAGTCTCTTTGATGACTTTTAGAAATTGGTTTGTGCCACCCATTAAATATCAATATAATTGTCAACGATTTATGCAAACAAGGTCTGATATCTGCATAATTGCCTGGAAGACAAAGTAGAAGCTTTGAAACTTGACTCCTTTATTTTCTTTCTCTTCCTTCTTTTTCATCTAACTATCGAAAGTCAGCTAATGTTTATATTTATCATTATCATTGTTATTGTTATCATCATTGATCCGCTGACAAAAAATATATTATTTTCGTCCCTAGTTTTTCTTTCTACTCACTCCTTTTCGATTAAAAAATGTTTTATACCCAAACATCCGGAGTTTAAATCTAAAAACAGATTACATGTGTTACACTTAAATAAATCAACTTCTTCAGATTAATTTTATTTGATAATCGTTTGCAATTAATTGCGAAATACATGGCATCATTCTGAAGTATTACTACACTAACGCTTATTCTAACGTCAAATAATACTGCAATAGTGGCATATTTTATTACTTATTTATTTATTACTTCCTCTTTTTATTCCTGTTTACTCTTAACCTGTTTTCGCAAGCACGGCTATGTATGATTCAGAATGAGTGAATGAATCAGTGATATAGAGGTTGTTCTCCTGCAATCAACATTCAGACTCACGTTTTCAATGTTATGCTGGATTAGCAATCCTAATAAGACAATTTGCAACATGCAAACTCCGACCTTTACACTAAGACTGTTTGGCTGGCACCGGATGAAAAAACCAGAAACATTCAGACAATGAAAGATATAGTTATTAGTTTTCTTAACACTTTACTCTCATGATACACTTTCCGTCCTAATAACATAGCTTTCCTTATTCTGACTTCGACTTCATTTCGATCATTTGAACTTATTGCACCATGTTAAACATTATAACTCATTGTTCGATATTACTGCATTATCTCATCTGGCGGCTCTAATCACATTTCACCCTAGCAAAAGGAGTAGTGGGGAATTAATCCACTAATTTGTCAAACCTCTGCCTACTCCACTACAGAATGTTAGGCATTGTTTAGCACTCATATCCAAGTGCCTTGCTGCTCTTTTGTTTCTCCTTTTTCCAGAATCTCGATCTCAGGGCGTAGCTATGGGGCTTCTGGTGCCTGGAACAAACTTGACGTATTAGTTTTCTCAAGGTCATAGGTCGCATCAAACTCTCTTGAAATCTACTTTATAACAACTGTGAACTTAAAAGGTCGTATTGCATGAATACTTACCACGACCAGAATTCTATCACAATTATGCCGAACTAGAATCTGGTGTGTAACGTGGGCACCATGCCACTTACAAAAATATTTTAAAAACTGCACTCAATGTAATACTAAAGTATAAACCTAATCATTAACTCTCTAAGGTATCTGGACGGATGTACTGTCATTTACTTCTATCGATATACTGTATTTAACAATCGTACTTAAGAAGCGTACTGTAAGCAAACTGATGCTGTAATTTGTAGATCATCCCTGAAAAAGTGGCGTGTTCCTGCCGTGGCAGAAATATATTATTATGAATGAATTACCATCATATTTCACGTCTATATCATTCATTTTTTCCCTTTATTTTTTCATTTTCGTCCTTTAAAGTAAAATCATTTTTCTCCCAGACCCCACAGAACCTGTTTAAGTATGACAAATATTATGTCAACATTATTAAGAATTGTGCATTACTGTATCTCCGAAGAAAGAAGGGAGAGTGGCGTTACTGACCAACAAACATGATGATGGGGAGATAACTTCAATCCACCCGTGTCTGTAGTGCAGAACATGTTAGATTACGGCTCCTAATGTCTAGGAGGATGTCACGAACTAACGGTATTGATGCGAACTAATTCATGCATAATACCTCTTTAAACTCTGTTAAAAAAGGTGAACTGGTTCCACTTCCTACCGAGTAATCCTAATACAAGCAAACTAGACAATTGGTTAAAAACGAAGCCCACTCCATACCCTATAAAATCTAAAAACAAAAAAAGAGAGTTCAAACAGCTTCTAAAGTAAAGGGAGACAGTCATTTGTATCGGAATACTGTTTTCAGCACTTTATTTTATAATTACACAATTCCATACTTCCTTCTGAACTACCTTCATTTATACAGTTCCTTATCCACTCATTCCTTGTTCACACTTATTTTTCTTTAACACATTAATAATAATAATAATATATTTCTGCAATAGCAGGTACACGCCATTTTTACAGGCATGATCTACAATTTACAACATATACTGGTTCACAGTATGCATCACAAGCAAGGTTGTTTGGTAATTATAATCTATAAAAGTTGATAGCAGTTCATTCGTTCAGATACAATGTGTTTTCATAAGAATAGTTTCCAAAGGGGCATGGCGTCCACGTATTAGGGTGTATTAGGGTTTCGGTCGTGCTAAGTATTTATGTAATGCAGCTTTTTAAGTTTATAGTTGTTATAAAGTAGGCTTGTGGAGCGCCTGGTTCGAACTATGACCTTGGGAAAACGCGTTCGTCGAGCTTGTTCCAGATGTCAGAAGTTACATAGCTTCACCCTCAGAGCAAGATTCTGAAGAGAAAAAAAGAAAAGAAAAAGAAGCCGAGGAGCAGCAAGGCATTTGGATATGAACGATAACCAATGCTTAACATTTATTAGTGGAACAGATGGAGGTATCATAAATTATTAGATTAAATTGATAATAGCTCATGTTGCAAGAGTGAAGTGTGATTAGGGGCTCCAGAGGAGAGAATGCAGTAATAAAGAACAATGAGTTGTGATATTTATCAAGGTGGAGTAGGTTCCAATGAAGGAGGGAAGTCAAGGTTGGAATGAGGAAGAAGAGATAGTGCATATAGAGAGTAGAGTGTTGAGTAAAATAGCAACCATATCCTTTACAGACTGTTTTTTTTCATCATCCGATGCCTGCCACACAGTTTTCATTTAAAGTCCGAGTTAGCATGTTAAAGGTTGTCTTAGTAGAATAGTTAATCCAGCAGAAAAATTAGAAACATGAGTCTGAATGGCGAGTATAGGAGAACAATCTCAATATCAGAGATTGATTGACTTGTTCTCATCCATAAAGAGCCTGATACAAACAAAAGTATGCTCTTATCTAATAAGGACTTCAGTGCCAGACAAATAGACTAAATGGTTACACCTTAACTACTCTACCATGAATATTGTGTGCTCTGCTTTCGTCCTTCCTTTTTCTTACACTTTTTTCAGCCCCCTGGAGATACCCCACCGAAAACAGATATGGCACGGGTGACTTCGTCCTACACCATTAGTAAAGCCTCAGATATTCGGGAGGGATGTAAGGTTGAAGCTTCTAAAAGCCCCCAACTTCGCATGTATCTATTCTCGACCATCAGCTGTATGTTGCAACGCAACCTTCATAAAGTGCGCCAAGTTTAATATTGACATGTTTCTTACGAAATCCATTTACATTCATATCTTATGAAATATCAACCCAGCTGAGTAATTTTCTACAGTGAAAATTGTATCTTCTGTAACAATTTGATGTTGCCTGTAAACCGGCATGCCTCATGTAACAAAATGTTATTTGAGAATAAATTCTTCTTATTATTATTATTATTAAACCCGTAATGGTAATGTACCAATACAACGTTTGTAAATAGTAATAATAATAATATCAATATCAAGCCAAAAGTAACTGTGCATGAGAGTCTGTACCTACTAGACTGAGGATAGTAAACCTCATAACAGCAGTCAATAGGCTAAATGAAAGAAATACGAATATATACACATGGTCTGGTTACTTCATAATTACCCAAAAAGAATACATTTAATAACAGTTCATAAATAATTCCCAGTAGTTACCATTCGTTTATTCTTCTCTAGGATGTAACGGGTACATGAGGGCTTTTAGTAATAAAATTATTCAGCTGAAAATATACTATAGAGTAAATGAAACAAATTGATTTCTGAATTTTGTCGCGTCCCCTTCATTTCACACATACTCGAGTGAAGTGGACATATTGCTCATCGCTTGTAGGTTTGCACTAGTATTTGACAATCCACTTGCTTTTACCGCATTTGTTAAAGTTAGCAGTGCTTGTTTGTTTGTACATCCGACGGAAGCACAGAACCATCTCCATCTTGACAGAGCAAAATAGCCCTGAAGTGTATAATCTTTTGGTGCTAATTTTCTGCACACTTCTATCTGTGATTTTGGCAAACATGCAGCAGTAGATGGTTTGGGATTCACGTCATCAGTAATAAGTCCTTGTCGGAAAACATGCTCCCAGCGGTCTCCGAATTCCGTCGCAAGCTGAAGCAGATGATGGTCACTTAATGGGTATATTTGTTGACTTGTTTGTGTCATCAATATATCATAGGTACTGATATGTGTGGTTTAACCAATTATTATCAGAGTGGTGAGGAGTCAGTTGTTTGACCTTGACCTCAGGAAGTTCAAAGCCAACCTCTAACTTCGTTGCCTGAGTAACGGTGTAACTGTGCTGCCAACAAGGTCACTGTTATCAATTTAGTTAGGTCACAAACACAATAAACCGTTCAAAAATTGATACAACATATTTTCGGCTGAAGAATTCTCCACTAATAGATATGTTTTTATTGGCAGCGTTTCTAATGCAGCATCATGTAAAATATACCACCAGAAGACTGCAAACAATTTTAAGCTTCAGAGAGGTCAGGATTTTACTGTTAAGAGTACAATGCACATCTTACTATAAACGGTGATCCGGAGGACACTTTCAGTTTGTCTTACTGACTATATTTGTTGGGATATCGGTGGAGTGGTACAAAGGTATTGAGAGTAAGAGATTCACCTGATGCTGTCCTTGAAGATTCGTGATCAGTTTTTATATGACATCGAAACAATAACTATAAAGTCCTGATGAATTTTACGCGTGAATTTCTTCGGCCAATGTTTTTCATAAATCATTCAAGGTTGAAAAATGAACCTGTAGTGGCTGTGAAATAACAATGAACAATCATAACAAGTCATCCATGGAGCCTAAATATTTCTTCGTTAGGTGACACGACACGACGTTGAATGCTTATTGAAAATTAGTGAGGGTCAATAAAGGTTTGTGAGGGGACATCATCAATTCTGTGTTGCTTGATCGCGCTGACTTAATAACTCCAAACGTGCATCTTTAATCCTGTGTTACATGTATAACCCTGTTAGCGAGACTGTATTTATTCTTCAGAAGTTCTTATAGAGATTCAGTCATTGTGTTTATAAAGCTTGTAACATAAATAAGGTAATTAATACCAATGGAAGATCTAAATACCATCAATCTTCTAAGGGAAGATGATTTCATCCGGAAGGTTTGAATGATTGTGTTAAGTTACTACAATCTCACATTGGTCGATAGCATTGGAGAATTCAATGAAAACATTTTATTCGACCATTAAATTTTGTATATATAAAAGGCTTCGAAGCAGAGCCTAACAATAATACTAAGAACGAATTTCGGAGCCTTTAGACCAGAGCTATCAGGAGTGCTACAGAAATAACTAGTTTTGAATACGATAACACCACCAGTTTTAACTTCTTTGACGTAGTCCCACAGCTGTGTATTGCAGAAAGTACTAAGTGTTTGATCAATAAATCAACATTGAAATGTTTTTGACGGCTGTGACGTGGGACTGACATGCGTTATTGGTGATCGCAACAATTTAGTCAAGACTATATATTGCTGCTGCAAACTGGTATTCTCGTGCTGAA
Organism: Schistosoma mansoni; assembly: GCF_000237925.1. NCBI lineage: Eukaryota > Metazoa > Platyhelminthes > Trematoda > Strigeidida > Schistosomatidae > Schistosoma > Schistosoma mansoni. The sequence continues at coordinate 25,812,821 of NC_031498.1, read as the reverse complement.
CTGTGTGGTCATAGGCACTTAAAATATTACTTTATCGCTGAACTATAACATCTGGGGAACGTGATAATTATTTTTCAGGATGATAACTCTCAGGATCTACATCGTTTTGCAACAGCACTTATCACTTACCAAGTAGAACAGTACTGTAAGAGAACACGTATGATGAACTGTGATGGCATTTTCAATTCTTATATCCAAGATCTAATATGTATTGGATATGCAGATGAAATTTCTTGTAGTTGTCACATAGATGATCATAAGACCCAGTAATGACTTGGGTGTCTTAGTTAAAAGTTGACATCGTAGCTGTAAATAATTCTCCAAAATCAATAGCTCATTAAGTGTTCGACATTGGATGCTGACCACATTTGTTTAAGTGGACTTGTTTAACTGAAGGGTTTTAGTCATGCATTCGTACCAGATCACGTTACGAACCAGCGTGGGACACAGCTCCTACGTTCGCTAGCCAGATTAGAGCAAACGCTTCTCGATATATTGATAAAGTGTCAAATATATCTTTCCGATCTCTTCGCATCTAACTTCTGATTTCGATTGGTTGGCGAAAGCTTCGAATATAGAAGGTGTTACTGGTTTATAGTTACAAATACTAGAAAACTAGTCGCAACTTCTGTGGTGAGACCGACGTGATCTGGTACACCAAGCGCATAAACTGTGAGTCTGTTCCTTTTTAGAATTTCATTATTAATTGTTTTTCTTTATTTGTTTTATATATATTTTGATATACCTTTTTTCGGATATATTTTAATTATATATTTTTCGTTCTAATAATACCATGACGGAACAGACACCTAAGGTTTTTAAGTTGAAAACTATTCCCCCACCCTCGATTCAGTTAACGCCTTTTTGGCCTGACAATATCGAGTCCTGGTTCTGCTACACAGAAGCTGACTTTTGCGAGCACGGAATCATGGACTCGCTCACGCGGTTCCTCGCTGTAGTTAAGGCGTTACCGCGCGAATTTAACAGGTACGTAACACCTAGTATGTTTACTAGTGATGTTTCGGAACCTTACAAAACACTCAAGCGGTCGATCCTAAAACGCGGAGATCTAACCGATCGACAACGGTTGGATCAATTACTTAACAGTAACGACCTGCAATATGGTTCCGCGACGGACATGTTCTTAAGGGTGAGAGAAGTAATAGTTCAAAGAACTTTCGACGATGGCCTATTTAAACAACTCTTCCTGTCTAAACTCCCGAAACAAGTGCAGGCAGTTCTCGTCTCGTTCCAAAACAACGCCGCAGACGAACTAGCTTCATCTGCCGATCAAATTTTAGAGATTGCCAGGTCCACCAACGCCGAGGTCTTTTCAGTCAAAGAAAAGCCTCAAACAACCCTGAATGACATCCCTGAATTATGTCATACACTCACACGCTACCTTCGATTTCGCAATGATCGTAGTCGGTCAAGAAGAAGCATACCACGTAGGCGATCTGTCTCTCGTGGTCGAGAGGTAATCCCGACTGGTGCTGGTATCATAACCAGTATGGCAATTCTTCTAGAAATTGCAGGAAGCCCTGCATTTACCCGATCTCTAAGGCAACCGACACGAATAAGAATTCGGGAAACTTCCAAGCCGGCACGAAAGTTCGCTACCTCGTCGACACCAGCACAGAAGTTAGCGTTCTTCCAGCAAATCCCAACGACAGACTTCACGAGTCGGTTTTAAGTTTACAGGCGGCTAACGGAAAACCGATGGCTACATACGGTAAAAGGTACGTCTACCTTAACGTGGGTTTACGCAAACCCATACACTGTATTTTCGTTGTTTCAGATGTTTCTATGCCAATCATTGGTGTAGACCTGTTACAATACCACAATCTACTCATCGACACACGCTCACGAAGGTTAATAGTTGGAAACACTAAGTTATCTGTTTGCGTAGCTCCTTTTTCTAGTTGCAGATTATCCCCAGTCACAATTAAGCACGCCATAAACCACCTATATCAATCGTTACTCGACAAACAATCCGGGATATATCAACCGCAACCGAAATTGCTTTGTGTAACCAGAAATGTTACACATCACATCTCGACTACGGGACCACCTGTATTCTCGAAAGCACGCCGACTGGCTCCCGAAAAGCTTAGTTTGGCCAAAAACGAATTCGATCACATGATAGAGTTAGGAATAATTCGACCATCAAATAGCCCATGGTCACCTCCCTTGCACATGCTCTCTAAAACGGACAGCAATGATTGGCGTCCAACTGGTGATTATCGGCGTCTGAATGTTTATACCATTCCCGATCGTTACCCGTTGCTTCACATCCACGATTTGACAGCTACCTTGAAAGGTACAACTGTCTTTTCGAAAATCGACTTAGTTAAGGCTTACAACCAAATACCTATGGCAACCGACGACATTCCAAAAACCACCATCATCACTTCTTTCGGCCTCTACGAATTCTTACAAATGCCTTTCGGCTTAAGAAATGCCGCTCAAACCTTCCAAAGGTTCATAGACGACGTCTTCCGAGGTCTCAACTTCGTACATGCGTATGTTATTATTATTATTATTCACAAACAATTTATGGGTACATAAGTGCTGTGAAGAAACCATTTCGGGTTTCTTCAAAAAATGCAATAATACACAATTTTCAATAATGTTAACATTGCATATGCCATGTTTGAGAAAGGAAGGAAAAGGAAGATAAAATATTAATAATAGAATAGTGATAATAGTAATAATAAATCAGGTTCAGTGTAATTAGCAAGAATTTAGATGACTGCCTCATAGCAAGTCCGGACAGAGAATCACATCTCCAACATCTGGACATTGTTTTCGATCGACTCCAAAGGCATGGCATTACTGTAAACATTCAGAAATGCCAAATGGGAACCAACTCCTTAGACTTCTTAGGACACACTATTGATCCTCAAGGCATCCGACCCCTTAGAAGCAAAGTGGTGGCCATTCTGGATTACCCAGAACCGACCACGATCAAGCAGTTGCGAACTTTCAACGGCCTTGTAAATTTCTACAGACGGTTCATACCTAAATGCGCATCTCTTATGAAACCGTTAACCGGCCAGGTTCGTGGAAATGCAAAATCAATTAGTTTAGACGACACAGCCCGTAAAGCATTCTCCACAGTTAAGGAACACATCGCTAAAGCAACCCTGCTTGCGCATCAGGACACTCAAGCACCCATTAGTATTTGCCGTAGACGCATGCGATTCAGTAATCAGAGGAGTCTTACAACAATGAGCTAAACACTCTTGGCAGCCTTTATGATTTTTCTCGAGACGGTTGCTTGACGCGGAATCTAGGTACAGCACTTTCGGAAGGGAACTCCTAGCTATGTATTGTGCTGTACGACATTTCCAACATTCCATCGAAGGAGGAGAATTCACGCTTTTTGCCGACCATAAACCTCTTACCTTCTCTTTAAGTTCATCTTCAGACAAGTACTCACCGCGAGAGTCTCGACAACTCGACTACATTTCGCAATTTCAGATATTCAACACATTTCTGGAGCTAACAATGTAGTCGCAGACGCTTTGTCTCGAATGAGTTCCTTGAACAGTTTCCAGAGAATCGACCTTCTTAAACTCTCTCAGCTTCAGAAAGAAGACATTGATCTTCAGCATGAGTTATACTCGACAACTCTTAAACTACGTATTAAGCAGATGGGAACAGGTAAGGAAAACGTACTATGTGACACATCTACATGTAGGGATCATCCAATCGCTCCAAAACATTGTCGACGCAACGTCTTCAATACGTTGCACAATCTTTCTCATCCAGGTGTTCGTGCATCAATCAAGCTTATAGCCGAACGGTTTCGCTGGCCTGGTATGAATAAAGACGTGAGGGAGTGGGCACGCTCCTGTGTAAACTGTTAGAAATCTAAGGTCATAAGACACAACAAATGTCCCTTAGGCTCTTTCAAAACCCCTGACTCTCGTTTCGACCACGTCCATCTAGATTTGGTAGGACCCTTACCCGACTCAAACGGATACTCTTATCTCTTAACATGCGTAGACCGTTTCACTCGATGGCCAGAAGCAGTACCGATTAAGGACATTACTGCTGAAACAGTGGCTCGCGCTTTCGTCGAACGATGGGTAGCAAATTTCGGCTGCCCTTCCACGATCACTACAGACCGCGAACGCCAGTTCGAATCTGGACTTTTCCGTTGTCTCACCTCACTATTAGGAATCACGCGTTTCCGAACGACCGCCTACCATCCACAAGCAAACGGGTTGGTAGAACGTTTTCATCAACAACTTAAAGCTTCAGCTACAAACGTTTCACAGTGGACAGATGCTCTTCCACTCGTCTTGTTAGGTATCCGCAATGTAGTGAAAGCTGACATTGGATACACTGCATCTCAACTCGTTTGTGGAACGTGACTCCGACTTCCAGGATAATTCGTAGATCCTTCGGCTTCTTCATTGAACATGGATCTAAACTCTTACACGAGCAGGCTTACAAACGCTATGCGTTCAGTTAAACCTGCTCACACACGATCGGAATCAACTGATGTTTTCGTTCAACCTGACCTACGACATTGCACACACGTCTTCGTTCATCGAGACTCACATCGACGGCATGAACGATAGCATCAGTATCGATCGCCTCAAAGCAGCGTACTTAGAAGGAAACCCTAGCTACATCGATTTTCCTTCGGTACGTTCGAACGACACGGCTACCACACTCGTAGTACCCCACACGACAGTCGACACACACCTCGATACTCCGTCAACGTCAGAAAATAAACATAAGGCAACACGTTCTGGAAGAAGAGTAAGATTTCCAGAACACTTAAACGACTATTGCACGTAGGACACAAACTTTATCTCGAATTCCCTTTTCATTATTTATTGTAAAAAATATTTTTTTTAATGTACTCATTTTTTTATATATTTATTTAAAAAAACATTTTTTTACGTATGAGCGTACATATATAGCTTTTTTATAAAAAAACAATTTTTTTACAATCGCTTTTACGCTGTTGCAAGTGTATTAGCTTATTTATTTTTTCCTCGCTTATCTTGTGTCCTTATGCAAGTACGAGTGTATTTTCGACAAGCACTTACACGTTCTACTTTTCCCCTTTTCCAGGACGGCTGGAAAAGAACGAGGACGTTTCACAAGGAACCGAAATTGTCATTGTTCTTTGTTTCCTTATTACTATGTTGTAAATTATGGTCCCTTAGTGTAAGCAAAGACGACCAGAAAAGTGTTTACCAACGACAAAGTCGTTGGGTTTAAACTTCTGGCTGGTCACGTCTTAGGGTCATCACTACCTCACTAGGGGGGAGTGATCTGTAGCAGTAAATAATTCTCCAAAATCAATAGCTCATTAAGTGTTCGACATTGGATGCTGACCACATTTGTTTAAGTGGACTTGTTTAACTGAAGGGTTTTGGTCATGCATTCGTACCAGATCACGTTACGAACCAGCGTGGGACACAGCTCCTACGTTCGCTAGCCAGATTAGAGCAAACGCTTCTCGATATATTGATAAAGTGTCAAATATATCTTTCCGATCTCTTCGCATCTAACTTCTGATTTCGATTGGTTGGCGAAAGCTTCGAATATAGAAGGTGTTACTGGTTTATAGTTACAAATACTAGAAAACTAGTCGTATCTTCAACCTCGAACACCTCAGTATGTGTCAAAACAATAGAGATCAAGTATTCATTCACTTCCTTATTTATTATAGGCGTTATATTTCTTATTATCGTATGTCGGATGTTGAAAAGCATTGTGTTTAAAGAGGTAATCTCCCGCTCCACTGTGACTGTCCCATGATCAACATAAATACCTATTCATTACTGTTGTATTAATCATATGACTTTAAATAAATCCAGGAAATGAACTGCTCTGTAAGTCTTTGACATTGATGTTGTTCTCATCAATTCTGTTGAACAGGCCTTAGCTGAAGGAGTTCGGTCACTCATTGGCGCCAGACCACTATTAAGCACTCCATGATACAGTCCTTTGCAATAACTAAGCATCTTAGATAAAAAGCTTCTCAACGCAATAAATACTTTTCAAATGTATCTTCGGAATAATCCATTCCTGATTTGACCGGGTTTTGGAACTGTCGATTATATAGGTCTAACAGACAAAAGCTTTGTAAAACCATGGAAATTCACAATATTTTGACATGATCACTCTTTGCTTTTACTTTCCAAACCGATTGGAATTGTGCATTTATTGATTGTGGGTTGAGCCACACTTCCATAACCGGTGGCAGTCATTGTTGCAACATGTAAAGAAGCTTACAAATCTTGATACTTTTATTTTTGACACTTCCATAGACATAAATATTGCATTTTGAAGAAACTGTACGTGATCTATCCAAAAAGAATTGAATAATATTGCTTTATTCATAGGAACGTTGAATTTTCGAAAATGCAGATCATTTTGTGTTGCTTATCAAGTTGTCTATTCAATGTAATTTAGGTTTTTATCGTTTGTTTGTTAAAGGATTATTGTTAAACTAAGTGGTTGGTAGTATTTTTTAAGTAGCAATGTGTATCAAAAATTACAACATAATAAAAAGTGTTTTTACCCGATTACTTCGTTTTTAATTTCGACTGAGTAAGGTCACAAGTCTCTGAACTAACGTACACAGTTACTACCGATCACAGACCTCTTTGGCTTGAAACAAATGACTAGATAAGGTGGATTCAATAGCGATTCTAAGATTACCTTATGGAGGAACAAAACATGGAAAGTTCTTTGTTTTTTATCCCCCCTCCAACTGAATTCACAAAAAGTACAAACAGATTGATTATTCGCAAATGAACTTAGAACTGTAGCTGGAATCATTTCATGACATTGCAGATGCAACAGAGTAATGAGTGAAATCTGGACAAAGCAAAAAGATGTAGTAAACCTGAAAAATTGATGACAAACCTGACCTGGATATGTTTTTTGAAACATTGCATATGACGTGTCGAAGACAAATTATTTGGTTTAAAGAACCAATAGTACTCAATAGATCACAACACCTTTTTACTGCTTGTATGTCATCTTAACAGTTTTTATTTGATATACAGTTATCAGTCTACTTTCATTTCAACCTTATTTAATCCACTTTTACCAATTTTTATGGATGCCCTGACACGTATGTGTGCAGCCGAATTGTCCAAATTGCCTAGCGCAAAGGCCTAAAAGTTTTCAGATAATCGCGTCTTCTCATTGATCAGCAGTATTAGAAGAAACCTCAGTGCGCTGTGATGCGGAATGGAAAGTGGCGACTAAATGGTAGAAGTTATTAGTTGATGGAAAAATAAAGTAGCAGTAAGTCATTATGGGGTCCCTTGTCAAGCTCTGTGAAAAATATTGGTTCCAAACCTGGAAGATCACATGAAATTAATTTGTACTGTTCAGATGGTAGTGAACTTGAGCTCTAAATAGCAATCTAATCTTGTGGCTAATTATCGGATGTCATCTAGAATAAAGGATTGAGCGGTGTTTCGCATCAAAAAAGAATATGAATGGAAATTGCTTTAAGAAGAACGACTAAAAATTATTTCAAATAAAACCCAAGTGCTATCCAGAATATCTGAAATCTCTGATTCACAGCCAACTCAGAAAAGGATGGTTGGGAGCATATGACCATGAAAAAGCTAAAGAACAGACGACCGAGACAGAGTTTATATTTTAACAACCGCGGTAGTGTGTGAGTTTTTTTACCATTCATACAGAGAAACAACAGGTGTTGAATATAAATATGTTAACATATAAAACGTGACAAATAGGAAAAGATGTGGTTTTCATTTTCTCGTTACAAAAGTCATTGTACGTACACGTCACAATACGTTTAAATCAATGCACTATAGTAACACAAATAGTGGTGAACTTTGAAAAATTCACAAATCTGGGTTAACAAACTGAATTTTTAAGCATACAGACAAAAATAAACTCTATTTTTGATGCTGTCAACAAATGTGATTAGTAAGACTAGTCCTGTTTGTATATCAGAAGAACTAAGACGTAAATTCTACTACGAGATTCACTTAAACTCTTACTTAAGGATTGGGGAGGAAACATTTTAATCAGGCACACAAGAGGACTTCACTATTCGGTTCGGAAAACGAGCCACAGTATTTCGAGGAACCATATAGAGAGAATACCAGCTATCCAACCTATAAATATCTTAAGACGAACAATCGTTTCACTGACGAAATCGTGAACAAACAACCAGCTTCATTTAGTCAGACTAGACAAGTAAATTTCTAATAAAATCTCTTGTAAATACTTATATTCTTTAGGTGGATAATATCAGCATGGAACATTCCCGAAAACCAAAACTTCGCGAATTTGAACATGTAACATAAAATCGTTTGTGACAGACATTTAGACTGAATCCCGTGATGAAGTTCTGGAAAGTGGAAGTTCAGATTCCATGGAAAGAACTCATGAAAATGCCCATACTACTGTCTTGCAATCAGGAGAAGGTTGGTAGTATTTCATTTGTGTCAAAGTAAAAATAGAGGACAATAAACACACATATTCTCAGGAGATTGAGAATTTAGATGAAAATCCCCGAAATCATACCAATGGAGTAAGTCTTGATAGTGTGCTGATTAAATTTACATTTGAAAACTCAGGGCACAAATAATCCTCTAGACATTGAACAAAACTATGTATCAAACCAGAAAGTCTGAATAATGGATGCTACAATGGTAAACTCCGACTCTAAGACTGACTTTTCGGATGAAAGAAAAAAGTGAAATATATCATTACCAAGCTCGCCTTTAAATATAGGGAAACGAAGTATATTATGTATAGTTAGCATCAAGTTGAAACGTATTTAGCTTAAATATATTAGGTAGAGAGATGTAAATGCAACAATAGGAAAGCCATTTAAGTAAACTCAACATGAGATTTGTAAAATGAGTTAAAGTGTATTTTAAGTATCCAAGCGGTACATAGAGTAAGAACTTGTAATGTATTTGTGGTGATACACAACAATTGTGATTTTCGTTGGATGTTAGGGCGAAAATAAGTAGCAATTTCTGGGTGCTTATTTGAACATTGGGCATATAATTAAATGTAAATCTAAACATTACATAAATCTAAATTTTTCAGAACATAGAGAACGACAAGGTGGATTATCTGATTCAGGCAGCCAAGGAAAGGGCCAAAAGAAGAGAACTCGATAAGCAAAACAGTAATGAAAATCAACTTTTGTTTGATGCGTCGCAGAAACCCAAAAGAAATCCAGAATATCAAAGAGGACTTTTAAACGCGCCGTGGTATACCAATCCAGAAGAAGGAATCGGTTCTGAAAATGTGCAAAGATATTACTCAAGGTCTGTGAAACCAATATCAAACTCATTACAAAAGATTTCAAAATCTAAAAGCACAACTCAACAAGACTTCCCAAAGTACTCTTTACAAGAGCTAAAGGTAAGTAAATTAAGTTGTAGGAAATAGTAAAGGATGTACATTATTATAAATACCAAAAACATGTGAAGTAAGGTTAAGGAAGAATAACGTAAATAGCGTGACTTCATAGCCTGTCCAGACCGGCTAACAGTTCAATCTTTTAAAGGACACAATATCCTTATTTTGGGGATTTTCCCCGGACCTGGGGAAATTTGGGGGGTTCTGGGCCATTTTGCCAGGGTTTTCTATTGCGGATTCCCCGAAATTTACCCGAAAAGAACAAAATTTCCCCCAAAATAGGGAGATTGAGACGCCGTCACCGGCAATTTTAACCGAAATTTAAATGAAATTGTGCATGGACATACATAATAAGGAGTTCTATGTCATTTTTATCTGATTGTTTGGCACGGGTATGCAGCTTATGGGATGGGACTTCCCAGTGTATTCTTAACACCTGTGTTGTTCGTGAATTAATTTACGCTGTAAGCAGTCGTTTGTTGACGCCTAGTGGACTGCTTTTTTACTTTTAAAAAACAAAGCACCGCCGAATTTTATTTGGGGCCTGTATTGCTAAACCAATTGTTACATTTTTAATAGTTCCTGTATTAAAAATTGATTATAACTACAAATGTGACCCCACTTAGTCTACCTATCATTTTGAGTGGGCGTTATAAATCTATAATTGCAAGAAGTGATAGATGTGAATAAATTGTTTTAAGGTTTTGAAAACTTAATTTAATGATTCATACATCAGTTTGTTCCAAATGATAAATGTGTCACCATTTGTGATTGTTTGTACCTTGTAAATCTGCCGGTGATAGTCCTTGTGTAGTTTACATTTAACTTAATACGTAAAGGAGCTGATTTCACATCAGTATCTTCTGTTAAGAATTCAGAAAAACAAAGAAACTATTTAATTATTACTTGGTATAACAGAATGTAGTACGAAGCTACTTCACTTTCAGCTGTAGAATATTTAAAATGATCTCTATTTATTTTGAACTCCCCAGGAATGTAGGCAAAGAAGAAGTTACCATGGGAACAAAGAGTCATTGGAATGGCCTTTCAGTGAGACAAATGGTAGTACTAAAGAAGAAGATGAACTGGGAGGATCGCACTATCATAGGTCTTCGGCAGTAATTGGACAAGGTTTTCTGGAGAAATTCGGTCCAAAATCACCATCTCTAAATAAAAAGCGGACGGTGAGTCAGTGCACAACTACGTACGAAGTAGACAACTGTTCGATATAAAAATAGGATTTCTTAAGCCTCGTTTATATGCTAGGAATATAAATAATGTAACACTAGCTCATGAAGTCATCGAAGTTCGATCTAAACCACAGGATGATTGTAACTAATCACTAGAAACGGTAGGCAGTACGGTCTAAAGTCTGACGCGGATGGGTTCCCTGGTTGTACACCTTTAAATCTATACTGTTTCGAGGTCTTCCTACTACAATTTCAGTCACCGCTTCTACCCCTTCTATTAGTCATCTATCAAAATATGTAGAAGATAAAGGCAGTATGCGATCTTTCAATAAAGCAGCGAGCATATTATTCTAAATGACAGAATATTTAGCCAATGAGACCAACTATGGAGGTAAAGATGCCGAAATCCAATTATTTGATTGATTTTTGTCTTGATAACTTCATCTCGCAGTGCTAATGTTGTGACTCAAGGCAATGTACATTGTTAGGTTTTATGCTGCCAATGATTGACTGAGATTACTACTTGTGATCTGAGTATCTTGTAACTTTACCCATCGTTTGATGGTTAAGTTCGAAAAGACGTTTCCCGTTAGAACTTCTAGTGTACAACAATGTCAAATGGGTTTATCTTTACGTTTGATTTTCATCTGGATAAACTCACTGTTTGTTTTGATACGATACTACATACGATGTTATATATATTAAGAAATTATGGATAGTTTACCTGTATTCTAGTTCTGATGAATGTATGAATACTTTCATACCGTAGAACCAACCGAACTATGCAGATTATGTAAATAAAACGAATGTTTTCTCAGTTTTTAATTAACCGTGTTTGTATTCCAGAATGATACTCCAGTAGCAGCGTCTATGCTACGAAATAGCCCATATGCGTTTCACGGATAAATAGACTAAAGGACCAATTTTAAAATTATGTTCACAAATATTTTAAACTTTTTATTAGCTTGTTTTCATTATGAATGCTTGCTTCTTAAAACTCCTTCTCTCACGTCATAATATAACCAAAACTATTATTTTACATTATTTGTTTTATGTAAAAGTTCATTTCAATTTTTGTAATATTTTAACATTGTCATAGTACATTATTTCGTGACCGGTTTTAAGATAAATAAATTCATTTATGAGTAACATTGTAAAATAATTGTAGAACCTTTCTATCATTGATCATTATTGTTGTTATTACGACAAACATTGAATGCTTTCACCATTAAAAATAAACTATGGTTAGGATTTTTCCTGCTAATATATTACCTTAAGGCTAAATTCTAACTTTAAAAACTCGACCGTAGCTGCTTCCTTGACGTGGTGGTCGGGCTTGTCTATCGTGATGACCCAATCGAGCTATATTGGCTGGAACATATGTTCCTGTAGGTTCTACCATGCCAGACAGGTCGATTGGAGAATGATAAGACTAAAAGCAGCAACTCAAGGTCCGAAGGCGAAGTCGTACTGCTGATTGTAGAGGGGTGTGACAGCAGTAAGGTGTTTCTCTCGGACAACTGGCATCTGCAGCGATGCTGCCTTCTCACAAGGAAGTGGTTAGAAAAAGGTTGACCCTAAAAATTTAACGCCTCACCTTAGGGACAATCGTCGTTGCCTACTCTCTCACTCACTGCAGCTCAGATGATGTACAAGATGAGTTTTACAGAAAGCTTACCGATCTCCGAAAAGCTAGGAGTTCCGATGTTGTAATAGTGGCTGGTGACTTTAATGCTCAAGTAGGTAAACTAAGAGAAAGGGAAAGATACCTGGGTAGATCTTATGGTGTCGTGACTAAAAGAACAGATAATGGCGACCGTCTGTTGAAGCTACGCTCAGATAACCTCCTGTTTCTTGCAAATACTAACTTTGAACACAAGGAAAAACATCTTTTGACATGGCGACCCCCGAATTCGTCCTAACGTTGGACCCAATTAGATCACATCGCTATCAGCCACCGATGGAGGGGCTCGATAGAAGACTGTCGCTCATTCTGGAGCACATGTTTAGATTCAGATCATGCTCTAGTGCGAGCACGTATCTGTCTGCGTCTTACTGAACGCAGGAAAGACGCTGCAAGGAAACCTCTTAGGGTTCTACTTAATGATAGAAAAGCTAGGAATATATCTCAGGAAAGACTGGAAAAACAGTTAGACAGACATGTAAGTTGTGCCCACCTCGAGGCAGAGTGGAATGACATCCGAAAAGCTGTGGAAACAGCAGTGATATCTGCTAGTATGGTAAACCATAAGGTTAGGTAGAAACACTGCATCTCAGCAGCATTTACCGCACTGATAGATGCTCGAAAACTCATCCCATCTGGTTTTGAACATAACGAAGAGCGGAGTCAGCTTAAGCGCAGGCCATTAAAAAGCCTACGCAATGATCGCGAACAGTGGTGGGTAGCGAAAGCAAGAGAGATGGAGAAGGCAGTGGCAATAAGTAACAACAGACAACTGATCAGACTTGTTAAAGAACCCGGTATTAGGGACTCTATTACCAGCGAAACTATCTCGGAAAAAGATAGAGATATCGTTTATTCTCAATCCAAGAGATTGGATTGCTGGGCAGAACACTTTAGGGATCAGTTTAACTGGCCTTCAGCCACACTTCGGTTTCCCGCGATCCCCAGTCGACCTGAATGGCAAGTTAATGTAAGTCCACCAACTCTTTATGAGGTTGAAAAATCTTAAGAAATCTGAAGCGCGGGAAAGCAGCAGGCCCTGACAGGTTTACTCCTGAGATTTTTAAGGACGGTGGTCCAGTACTAGCAGTGAGATTGACTGAGGTCTTAGGTAGAATCTGGGAACTGGACGTAATTCCATCTGACTGGTCCCAATCACTGATTGTGTCAGTCTATAAGAAAGGACAAAAGTCCTCCTGTGACAATCACCGAGGAATCAGTTTGACTAATATAGTGTCTAAAATACCAGTTTCAATAATACTTGGGCGCCTATCCAAAGCCCGTGAAGAGCAGACTAGAGAAAATCAGGCTGGTTTCCGACCTGAATGTGGTTGTACAGACCAGATATCTCCTCTACGTCAGGTCTTAGAAATATAGACACACATTCAGACGTCCCACAATCGTAGTATTTCTCGACCTAAAGGCGGCATTTGACTCTGTTGATCGTGAGGTTCTATGGCAGTGTTTGTCACTGAAAGGAGTACCAAAGAAGTACATTAACCTCATAAAGGCTCTCTACTTGAACACAACTGGTCGAGTTACAGCCTATGGCGAACTATCATCAGAATTGGTTACCTCAAGTGGTGTTCGTCAGGGCTGTCCATTCTCCCCATTCTTGTTTAACTTTGTCGTTGACATGCTTTTAGAGATATCACTTTCATCATCTCAATCTCCAGGAGTTGAACTTTTACCAGGAGGCTCACTTGTTGACTTGGAATACGCCGACGACATAGTTTTATTTGGTGAAGACGCTGACAAAATGCAGTCTTCTGACCACCATAAGCAACAATGCAGGCATGTTCGGGATGCGATTCTCCCCCTCGAAGTGCAAAATGTTACTTCAGGATTGGGTTGCATCGACACCTGAACTAATGATAGGGAGTGAAGTAGTTGAGCGTGTTGACAGCTTCACTTATCTTGGGAGTCTGATCAGCCCTTGTGGTCTGGTGTGTGACGAAATCTCAGCACGGATACAGAAGGCTCGTCTAGCTTTTGCCAACTTGCGTCATTTATGGCGTGGGCGAGATATCCGTCTAGCAACCAAAGGACGGGTTTACTGAGCAGCAGTTCGTTCCGTTTTACTTTATGGCAGTGAAACATGGCCGATAAGAGTAGAGGATATTCCTTGGCTACTAGTATTCGATCATAGGTTTCTTCGAAGCATTGCTCGTTTATTCTGGGACCATCGAGTAAGTAATGCAGTTGTTAGGAAACGGGTACTAGGTAAGGATGGCAAATCGACTGATGGAGTAGTGAAACTTCATCAGTTGAGATGGCTGGGACACATGTTACGTATGCTCAACCACCGACTGCCCCGACGTGCGATGTTTTATGGTGTAGAGGTAGGTTGGAAGAAAGCTAGGGGCAGCCAAACCACAACGTGGTGCGAATCCACGAAGTCACTGACAACTAAACTGAGCCATGTTGGTAGGTGTAGACTACCTGATTGGGATTCGCGACATGATAACAATCGATGGTTAGAGATCTTGAATGGCATAGTTCAAAATTGTTTACAATGGCACAGGTGCATCCACTCTTTGAGTTCTACCAAATTATAATCTTCTGAATTCTTCATATCTCTATCTTTTTCTCTCTCCAAATTTATTTCATTGGATTATACTCCTTCAATAACATCTTCAAACCCTAATCTTTCCGATTACTGCCTATGCTCTTACTAATTCTACCACTATGGGATTTGAATCGACAACTGCATCTCTGTGCTAATGTGGTATGACAACTCGATCTCATGTACGTACATACGAAGTTCTACATTGTGACTGACTGACTAACTTTAAAAAAGGTGATATATTTTAGACATGTTTTCACCCATACGTAACAAAGCATACATCTGTATTTTTCAAGAGTTTGTGTGAAGTCGTAGAGCGTTATTTTCACTAAAGATTTCAGTAAAGACTACTAGATAATCGCAGCAAGTAGTGTTAACAATTCTGGTGACAACTCGCCATAAGCTAAGACATAGTTTCAAATAAAGCTTTCGAAAGGTTTATGTACTTCTTTGGTAAATGTTTTAATAATGGGAGCTACCTCAAAAACTCTCGGCCAACAGAATCGACTGTCACATGCAGGTCAAGAAATACTACTGTAGTCAGACGTTTGTAAGTAAAACCATGCTCCAAAACCGGACGAAGGGTGAACATTTGATTAGCACATCTATGTCCAGGTTTGAAACGAATCTCGGTTTTCCAAGCTTTCTGTTCACGAGGCCTAATAAAGCATCGTGAGGTTATTGAGGCTAATATTCTAGGTACTATGTTAGCCAAACTGATTTCCTTGTGACTATCACAAGATGATTTTCGTACTTTCTTGTAAACTGAGACAGTCAGTGACCGACATCAGTGACATTAGAACACATACGGTCCCCAGAATTAAGCCATCGATTATAATAAGCATATCAGTATCGTTTTATCGAAATGTATCTATATTTTGCAACAACTTTTGTAAATTATCCGTATCCATTGGAATGAATATGAATTCCGTGCCGTCAGGTCCCTAAAATGAAAATACAAATGTAGAAAATATACCATACCATACGTAGTTAATAGAAAAATAATGAAGTCATAATGGAAAATGTTAACTTCCACATATTCTCATCTTAGGAAACAATAAGGCTTCTATATGAAAAAAGTCTAACAGAGTTTTTAAGCATAACTAAACAAATAGTAATATTTTAAGAAATCAGTATGTTTATTGACTAATATAAGACACAGAAAGTTATGCATGCTACTTTTCTGCATGTTATTAGCATGCAAATTGGTAATTACGTATAACTGCAGTTATTAGTTGGAGAGTCGACGTTATCAAGAATACACAAACAACAAACATAACAATGTGAAGAAGATTAAAATGTGTATCGTTTTAAGTTGCGAAATCGCCATCATCACAATGAGAAAATTTATATGAGTAGAGAGAAAGGATTTAAAACATTATCAGCAGAAATTGAATATGAAAACAAAGCAAAAGAATAGGATTGAAAATATGGGATACAACGATGTTCAAGAATGAATTCATTTGAACTAATCAGATTGCTTAAAGATTAACATCACCGAACATTTAGTCACAAATCACGGTTATGCTATGAGATTCAAAAATAAAGACTTTACTTATCCATAAAATTTAGATTAATAGTCAATGGTTTCATGAAGCAATGACATAGCATACGTAGCCCTAACAAACCAGTTTTTATGCTAGTAAGCACTATTTCGGAGTAGTCGATGGCTACATATATATGCAATATTTTCCAACCACTCTAGCCAATGAAGGTTCACAATCTTATCAGGCAATCTAGCACTTTCATTCAGTACTGACTATCTAATATGAATAATGTTTACTCGATGTAACTCCTTAACCAGGTAAAGGTTTAAGCCACACTGTGTCTAAGACCTAGTGATACTACCCGGCTGCTCAAACTGAACTAAGGGATATGAGTTTCAAACCTGGAATTTATTGTTTAAAACACAAATTCTTTGACCATTAAGCTATTGTTTCACGATCGATAATTTCAGCATATATCAACAATGTTGAATAGAAGCTTGACAAATAAGACAATCATTTGTCTGGTTCAAATGAATGAAAGGGTCTCGATGTAACAGACGGATCCTTAATAAATTATATGAAAATTTTATAATTGGAAACAATACGTCAGTAACACAGATTGAATGGTCGTCCATTATCTCATGTCGAAAAATGAGAACTCTTTAAATAGTGATTTTATAAACAGTCAGTATATTAATGTCGGTTGAAAGATTAAAATAAATGAGTAAATTCATACAACAAGTTGTGTAACAGCTCCTTGAAGACTTAAATCGACCATCCTTTGGAAACATGAATAACAGTAAGTCATAAAGCTTAACAGATATAAGTGAAAAATTACGTAGTTACTGGAACATATGCTATGCATTTGTTATGTCCCGATAACAATAGGGAATGGTAACTTTGGGATCCATTTATGGACCAATATTATGCATATATTTTTTATCGTATAATTGCAAAATAACTAAACTATTCATATTCATGTTCCTCTTATTATAAGCTTTATTTTGAACTATAAACTATTGCTATACGATTTACCATTCATGAATTATGCCCTGTCTATTATTTACTATCTCCCCTATTCACAGCCACATTTGGCTAAATCTTGTACAAATGTTATTTTCTATTTTATGATACGATGTGGTCAGTTTGATTGGTATATAAACTCAGTATGTTTGAAATATAAGGATTCATACCGCAGAGAGTGTTCTGGACTTAACTGGCTGGGTTAGGTAGAAAGCAAGACCGATAGGTACTCTAGACATCTCGTACGGGTTTCCGTGTGTCACTGTTCCAATCGATAATTCGCTGCTCTCTGATTGGCGGTCTTATCACGTCATACGTTAACAAGGCATCCACTCAGTTACAGTTATGACAGCATTAAATAAGTTTTATTCATCACTACAGTAAAAATGATTGAGAATACTGAATACTCGGGTAGACAAAAAATCGAGAATAAAACTAACCTTCTTTATTTTAATTAATTTATGATCACGGAATTCAGTTAGTTGGGCTTTCAAAGTTGTTTCATTACTTGTCAGAAAAGCATCACGACAACGCCAGTATAAATCCTCCATAGCAATCCCTGTTATGTTAAAATAACAATAACACAAAGTTAATTCTACGTACAGTTAAAGCGTAAATGAATAATTATTAACTCAGGTAAGTTGAAAACTTGGGAGAATGAAATCGATTGTTGATACATTCAACTAACGAGTCTTAAGTAGGGTGAAACGCGAGTCTTAAGATTCACTGAAAGCCACATATTTATTTATTCTGTAAGATCAGTTAATTACCGAATAAAGTTGTTGCCTATCCATAAATTCATATGTATACTAGAAATTATTCATAAAACCTTATATAAACAAGATTATACTTACCATTTATAGCCCCTTTACCATCTTGAAATGGTGTTTCCAATTGATACTCTACAATCATACGAAATATATCACGAGCATTTTGTGTCAATGATGAAGCTACTTGGCGTAGACTAGCAAACATTGCACCAACACTTCCAGTAGTATCTGATCCACTTCCAATACCACCAAGAATATTCTGTAAAATTTGACTATTTGCAAAACTGCTCTCTTCTGTATAATTATAAAAATTAGTACAATCTTCCCAGATCCAAGAGAATCTAGCCAATTCGTTATGAGACCATACTGTAAAAATATTATGAAGTAAAATCATTAGAAAGGTGTAAATCATGGATATATGTGTGGTATTTGTACTAACTGATGACTTCTTTGTACTGGATCGCACGCTTATTGCGAATTACAAAATATTTATTTGTTTATTTAAACACATAAATATTGATACAAGGAAGCACCAGATACATATGCGACACACAAATCTCATTTGATTTGTGTGAAGGTTGAGATACTGCCCAGGTGCCAAAACTGAAGCAGGTGGTTTTCTTAGGGGGCCACACACGGAACCTTTGACCTAAAGATCTGATCCACAAGGCAGTGGATCATCGTGAGGAGATGCAGTCCCATGGTAGCCAGTGACCAACCATTGGTTCATACGCCATTTGTTCCCTCAGGATACTGGAGCCCATGTGCACCATTGGTTTGGAATCGGGGTTTTCCAACTCCTCTAGGTGAAATTTCCGTGTCCACCAACCCGGTTAAAGCACCGGACATTCGCTTTTCGTCCTCTCAATTTCGTGAATAACACCCCCGCGCACGAGAAGGCAGTGAGTAGGACTTCCCTGGCAGAGGCTATATACGCGTGGTCATGTGAGAGCATTTGGAGAGTGAGAGTGGACTCTCTCCACTCCCGGCCGTACCAGGGCATTTGGGGGCTTACAGAATATAATACGTCCAGTTGTGTTCATCTAGTTACATCTGTCTCAAATTGCACTATTTCAGAAATTCTTAGTCAGTAAATTAATTCAAATACTTCTAAGTATCATAATATGATAATTACCCCTGAAAATATAAAATAATATGTTGGAAATACAAACTGAAAATCTTTCTTCCATGGCATGAATATACTAGCAAATGGTTTATTTTTAAAAGAATTGTCATTTATAACTGTCTATGTACTACACTCAATGTAAACAGGCAGAATATTTTACTTAGAATCTCTAATTCTGACAGGTGAGGAAATATTGGAAGTTCCCACACCACCTCACTATTACCATTTAAAATAATGCTGGGAATTTGATTCGTAGATTGGACTCCTACCTACCTAAACAGACTGGTCACCTCAAATGACGTATATATGCTTTCGCTATTACTAAAACAATAACATATTTTACCAATGTGCACTTGATACTCTAGGGTAATCAGATACAGACCAAATGATGAGACAGGGGTACGGCACTGGCCAAGATTTGGCTTCCCTTTTCGAGGAAACAGACATACGCTGTTGGCTAAGAATGTGGCTTAATCTCTTGAGGGACATGTATTTGTATTTACAAATGAGCTTTGCATGTATTCTTGATTCTGCAATCCAATAAAAGCCTCCTAAACACTTTTGGTTTTCTCGCTCAAGTGGCTGTTTTAGGCATGCATATAGGAAGTATTTGTTATAAGCATCAGAGTTGGACGACTGCACAACGCAACAGCGCTATCATCATGTTTATCATCCATTTTACTGAAAATGTAAACTTATGGTGAACATTAAAGGAGGGTACAGCTAGCAATCAACATCCCGATATGTACCACATTTGTGTAATTTTGCTGACAATAAAAATTTTCAACGTATTCTTAATTGATTTATTGTTGAACTACAACGAAGTTAGTTATCAAATTCATTTCTGACAAGAAAGTAGATATATAATCGTAAGTAAGTACACCATACTAAATGAAAAAAAAAGACTTACAAAGAGGCATGTTAGCATGATCTAACGAAGCAACTAAGTGGATATGTTGTATTTCCGCTAACCGAGCTAAAATAGCTTGGGCTTTGCCATTGCGTAATCCCGGACCATCAATGCTGTTTAGGAGGAGAAATAATGATGACTTTTCAGCTTCTAAATTATACAAAATATAAACAAATTGATAATGTCGAGAATATGAAGATGAATTTAGGTACTTGGCCCCTTTCAAAAAATGTATATATATCCTCTGGCATACAGAATGATTAAAAAAGCTTCAGTAACAAACATTTAACAAGGATTTCATAAACAGTAATACTTTAGACGAATTATGGAATGCTTTCTTCATCTATTGATGAAGTATTTATGTCAGCAAGTTTGACAGAATATCGTGGAAACCTGTAAAAATCCTGTACGAATGTCAAAAAAGCTAATGAAATATTTCTCCCAGAAATCATGTCTATCCGAATTTTAAATCTCTCGAGGGGGACACACACACATGAAACATTATTGATTCTATCTGACTACACATTCCAGAACTAGAGTAGAACACATAACACAGGTATAATGTGTTTTATATGATCTATCACCGAAACTTACAGAATATATTGCCACATTTACCGATAACCGTCCCCAAACCTTATGTTTAAATATTATTACAGACCTGAAAGCCACAGAAATACAGTGTAAATATTCAAATAACCCTGAGAGATCTGAAAGGAGAACTCGATAAAGAAATATTTGTTGTTCTTGGTTCTACATTTACCTGAAGGAATATATGTTGGGGCAATCCTGAAAATTACTCGCAATAGACATGACAAGTTCAGGAAACATGAAGAAGCATTTTATCCAATCAGCGTTTGATTAGAAGTTTAGCTAGAAATATCGCGAGGGTGAAAAGTCACATGCAGAGGTTCTGATTGGCTAATTATTACACTGTTGCTATGTTTAGTAGTATTCTAGAATTTTCAGGAAAACCCAAGGACTTTTAAAATACTATAAAAACCCTATATTTTCTGTACATAAATGAACCTTTGGAGTAAAGTGCTTCCCGCATACTTTGTGCCTTTTCTCTCGTGTTCAAGTCGATGTGTAGTTCTAGCTTGGGGGTTACGAGAATAGCTTAGGATCCGAATATAGCGTTCAATCAGTAAGACGTATCAATATACATTTTACAAAATATACAGAAAACTGAAATAAAAAGATATCATCATAAATAATACATTAATGATCATGTATTTACAAGGAAATTACACATTTTTTTATACGTTATACTTAGAACCCTTGCTTACCATCTTTTTTGAATAAATCGCATATTAGTTGAAGTTGTTCAGTTGGATTTTTACAGCTATCTGCAACATGCAGAAATTCATGACAAATACAATTAAGTATCTAAAAATCCAACAGAGTAATATAACACTATAAATAATTGGTAGATGAGATTCTAATTTAAAAACATAAACTAGCAAAAGGTTTGTTTTATTTCATGATAGTATCAGTCAGTCAGCTATAACGTACAGCCTAGGACAAATATGAATTGTCCCAAATTGCTATACCACATCAAAACAGATAGATGAAACTATCGAAATGAATATCAAAGTAATAAAAGTAGTACCAGAGGTACTAAAAAAGCAAGCACAGAGAATATGATTGTTGAAGAATGAATGAAGGGTATAAACTCAGGATTTAAGGGAGGAAGAATAATGAATGAACCTGTGCCAATACAATCGGGGATGAGTTAGGTCACCCATCGTCTCCAATCTTTGGTCACAATAACCAGGTATCTTGGATACACCAATATGACTCAGTCAAATAGTCAATGACTTTATGGACTGATACTATGTTTTAATTTGGTCGCCACTAAGTTTTTACGAACATACTTCTACACTAATATTACACGTCGTAGTAAGTGGTAGTTCGACACACGTAACACATGTCATATTCACTTCAGTCAATGTAGACTAACTAATTTAATAACAGATCCACTGTCTTTACCTAGGACAATGTGCTTAACCTTGACTTTGTTCACACAGTTGTTCTACGACAAGCGAACAACACTTCGAAGAGACCTACGGTCAAATACTAGTAACCTGAGAATCTCCTCTACTTTCTGAATTTCTGCTTCATAGACATACAGTATTACAGAGCAAACTGTTAAGCAGCAAACTCGTTTTTTGGTTGTCAGATGGACATCTCAACTACGTTGTAAGTGATCTACATTGGCAAACACAGACTGGACTTTCCGAATCCGTGTTGACATTTCGTCAGATACCAGCACATTACGGCTAATTAGACTTTCAAGATAAGTGAGATGCTCAACGCACTCAATTACTTTATTTTCTATGAATTAATCTTGACAATGACGCAAAGCAGGCAGTCTTGAAGCAATTACAAAAAGTGGTTTGATAATTATAGAACGAAAGTATACTCAGAAACCATGGAGAGTTCTGAGTTAGAAATCTTGATAAGATAGTAAACACTGTGAATTTGCATTTGTGACAACGTTGCTCAACAAGTATACTATAACAAGAAACAACCAAAGTCAACTACCTATAATGTTAGGGTCTAATATGCCAATAGTAATTATTTCCAATAATTTCTGAAAATCCTTATTTCAAATGAAGAAAACAAAACATACTATACTACTACTATACTTTCTGTTAAAAAGGTAACTATCAGCCTACAACATTCTATAATGAACATTGTCCTCTGGTTAATGATCAATTTTGTAAAATTACCACTACAAAACAAATTGTTAGCAAATAAGCTTTGACAAATTAATTACATTCAAACCGCATATTAACTTCAGTCAGTCAGTCAATCACAACGTAGAACTTCGTACGTACGCACATCAGTTCGAGTTGCCATACCACATTAGCACAGAGATGCAGTCGTCGATTCAAATCCCATAGTGGTAGAATTAGTAAGAGCATAGGCAGTAATCCGAAAGATTAAGGTTTGAAGATGTTATTGGAGGAGTATAATCCAGTGAAATAAATTTGAAAAGAGAAAAAAGAAAGGGACATGAAGAATTCAGAAGATTAGATTTTGGCAGAACACAAAGAGTGGATGCACTTCGCCATTGTAAACGATTTTGAGCCATGTCATTCAAGGCCCGAATGATAGGTTTATGTGATTGGGCAACAAATGACTTCACTTCTAAGGGATATAATTGTTTATCCCGTTTTTTAAATAAATTTCCTTTTTCACTTTGTCTTTTCACTCGAGTAAACGGTCAAACTCAAGTATATGAGGATCACATATTAGCGTCAACTCTTAGACAACGCACTTTACATCATGGATGACATGTTAACAACTATATTAAGATTATGATCAAAAAACGTTTCGACTTGGATTCGATAGTCTTAGTATTATTTATTCTTCAGTCTGTGAAACGCACACAGAAATTAGAAAAAGATTGCAGAAATAAGCCAAAAGAAATAGACAGTAAATATTCAGTCAGTCAGTCAGTCAGCTACAACGTAGGACCAGGCACATATATGCATCGGTCCAAGTTGCCATACCTCACTCGTTAGCACAACAAGATGAACATCGGGTTCATAGAAGTAGTTAATTTAGTGGTGGTAATATATAAAAGATAGGTTGTAAATAAGGATATAGTATAGGAAGAAAGTTATGAAGCAATTTTAATCGCAAGGTTTAAGGGAAGATAAAGAGTGTATACACCTACGCCATTGTGATCGATTCTGAGCCATGTCACCCAGAGTTTCCAACCATTGGTTACGATAGTCACGCGGACCCCAACCAAATAGTCTGCATCTACCAACATGGCTCAGACTAGAAGTTAGTGACTTCAAGCACTGATGCCACGCTTTGGTTTGGCCGCCCCTAACTTTCTTCCAACCATCCCCTACACTAGTCAGCATAGCGCGTCGTGGCCTAACCATCTCAGTTGATGAAGATTCATGACCTCATCAACTGATTTACCATCATTCCCTAATACCTCACTATTACTTACCCGGTGATCCCAGCAGATGCGAGCAATATTCATTATTATTCTCTGAATAAGTGGCTTACACTGAGTCACAAAACGTCAGAAAATCCAATTTTTCTACTCATTGGGATATTACAAATATATTATCTATTTATAACAGTCTACTCAATGCTCAATTTATTCGAAACTATCAAGTCAAACCTTGGTAATCAAACCTACAAATATATATATCTGAATGACTGAAAGACTGCGGAACTCATCCTGTTACATCCTCAGGTAAATTTTATCATGAAATTACTTTTAAATTAAAGCTAACAAAAAGATAATAATTGTATGGGACGAAAATGAAAAACTAAAAAAAAACACTGAAAACAAACTTGTCTAATATTTGTTGAAGGATCGTAACCTGGAATAACGATACAATTTGCTTTAGATAGATATTGTTTTCGAAAATCCTCCATAATATATCGCTTGGATCCAATTCCATATAACAGAATATTAAATCCTTCGCTGAAATACAAGAAAATAGTAGATTTTTTTGGTTTAAGTTCAACATCACAAAGTTATCAGAATTTATTTGAGCAGTTTATAAACAGGAGTCATACAGGGATACTAGGGATATAAATTTCGAAAGTAATCAGAGCAATATAAGCAGAGATGGTGGTTGGTAGTGGAATCCTGGACGCGTATTTCCTCCTACTAAAGACTTATTGGCTGGACGCACTTGCATCCCAGAGCTGATGTTCATTCCACAACTCGAACCCAGTACCGTTCACTTCAAACCACCCCGCGTCATCCACTTAGCTATCAAGTCCAGATAACCACTGGCAGCCACCAGAGACTAGGGCGAGGGAAAGCGGACTCTCCCCACCCATGGCATTTGGGGGCATTTCTATTGGTATTAATATGTTGCTTATGTTTTGTGGTATGTATACAGCCACGTGAGCCAGTAATTGTAAACAATACAGAATAATATGAAGCACATTTCCGGTAATCACGTTTTAACCTGTAGTTTTGTGAATGGATGAGAATAATGAGCGAACTGTCGATAGCTTGCCATACTAGCAGACTCGTAATTAGTGGACTTAACCAAATTAGAATAAAAACAATTACAAGTAACGCATGTCGGAATAAGACAAGATCTTAAATAAAAAAAGTATTAAGGAGTAAATCGAAGAAATCAACACCTACCGCAAATAAATTCTCCAATTACCAAACAAGCGTGTACCCAATTTCGACCTCAATTTCTCCAAAGTAGGTAACTGTTTGGGTTTATAGGAATTACGAAATTGCTCAAGAACGACGGGATCGGGTATTCCTGGATGATTTCCAACGCGAAGTTTGGACAGGGTATGATTACTTGTTTTACAGTTGGTAGAATTACCATGTTGTAAGAAGTAGGAATCTAAGGTCTCTGACTGATTTGTGTGCAATACAAAATTCGAAAAATGGTTAGTAAGAATAAAAGCCAGACATTAACAGAATTGCATGCCGATTCAGTGGTCTAGAGGATAAGCGTTTGAGAGAGAGATCGAAAACCCTGGGTTCGATTTCTGGTACGGGGGTCCTGGATGTCTGTTGCCGAGGAGTTGTATACTACGACAAAACGTTCGTTAAGTGGTTAGGGTTTTCAAAGGTGGTCTAATAGGATCAGTTCGTGATATAAACTGTGAAAATTCTGTAATTTTCACAAATCCCCTATACTAATAAAGAAATCTCGAAATTTCGCAGATAATTTCTGTTAATATCTACAAGTAATATTTTAAAGAAATTTTGTCGACCTTTTTCCAGTAGTTGTTATTTGATATTGACTACTGAGTGAAAATTTATGAATTACATTGCAAAATGACTTGAAAGTAAGAGTAGTTAGCATAGATTCTCCTTAGTCAATCACATGGACTTGCCATTAGATTTTTGATTGACTTAACATAACTTTTTCACTTGGCGACTTTTGATTGGGCCACTGTATCAATTATCATAGTCATTGAGTTAAACGTAATGTAGAACCTGGTACGGGTGTACATCGATTTAAGTTGCCTTATCTCATTAACACAGAGCAATGAAATTGTTATAGAGAATCCCAGAGAAGTAGAGGTCGTAACAGTATTAGTAGTGATAAAAAAGATTTGACATGGATAATATGATTTGAGAAAATATGGATTTAATGGAGCAATAAAAAAATCCATAAGGAATTTAGAAAATTAGGATCTAAGGGAAGATAAAGAGTGGATGGACCTGTGCCACTGAGAACGATTTTGAGCCATATTATTTAAAGTCTTTTAGTGGGGCCCTTCATTTAGACGTCAATTCGATAAGACGATGTTATCGACGGGTTTACCACTTTAGTGGCCCGTGATCTGACTTCAATTAGATCGTATGAATGATTGCTCTCGAAATATATATATTATCAATTCTCGTATATAATCATCTATTTAATCCGAGGTGGTGAATAACGGAATTCAAATAATTCAAATACGGGAGAGGATTTCGAATACGTGTAGTTTGTACAATCATTGATCCAGGTAGACGGTCAAAGAAACCAAGCGATACGAAATGATGTGCAGTGGAGTGTGAGCCAACTCAATTTAATCAAGCGTTAATCAATATTTATAGCCAGATAAAAATAAGTTACAGACATGTGATGAATAGAATAAGAAGTGAACACACATACGCGTTCATATAAAAACAGTTAAGGCTGATAAGTGAATAATTAACAAGGTCGAAACGTGACTCAAGAAGAATGGATAAATTGGCCAGTCCAGAAGCTAGAATAAGGTACATGGGCACTATAGTCTCTCCCCATTGGTTATGATAATCAAGAGGCCCCCAAACAGGAAGTCCGTATCTACTTACACGATTACGTTCAATAGCCATTGTCTTCATGGATTGATGGCACGTTTTGCTTTGATCATCCCTAGTTTCCTTCCAAAGTACTCCTATATCAATCATAATTGCGCGTGTATATATTTATCATAAATATGTAAGGGTAATTTGATCGCGAGATAACAAAATTCACTATTTTCTTTCTGAAACGCGCCATCAGTTAAAATTCCTTTCCATTTCAACTTCAGAAATCGAGAAGTATTACTAGTTCTCATCCCATAAATGGTGGGACATAAAGCGGAGTTCATAAATCTGTACTATGTAAATGGATGGTCAGTAAGTTATAACGTAGAAACTGTACTTATGTAGATCCGTTCAGGTTTTCATACCCTATTAGCACAGAGAGATGAAGTTGTCAGGTCAAATCCCAAAATAGTAGAGGTAGTAACAATATCAGTGGTAGAAGAAAAGATTAGACATCGACGATACGACTCGAAGAGAAAATATGAATTAGCGAGATAAAAACGAAGACAGTTATGAGAAATTTAGAATGCCAAGATTTAGGGGAAAACAAATGTAATGAACGAGACTTATGTGGGGATAACTAATTTATTGTATAATACAAAATTAGTCCTCATAAAATATGAGGACTATGCATTAAGTACCTCATTTGCAAATCTTCCATCAACCGTTCTTCACATTCTGTATGATTCTCACAATTCTTTTCTGTTCACATTCCCATTTTCTTCGATTCGGTCTTCTCAACCTTCTGCTGCCAGGCATTCAACTTCTGATTGGTGTTATATACTACTTACGTCTGTCGACATAAGCAGCATACATCACACAAAGAATGGATGCTCCTGCACCATTGCAAATGGTTTCGAGCTATATCATTCAGAGTCTCTCCTCATCGGTTAAGATAATCATGCAGACCTCAACCAAGTAGTGTACACCTACTAACATAGCCAGTCGGGGTTTATTTCAAGATTGATCGGATCATAGTTACCATACTGTAACCTGATCGTGACTGCTACTTTAACATAGTGGTTAGGCTTGCCTATTGTGAGGACTAAACCGAGCTATATTGGCAGGAACATATGTTCTTTTAGATTCTAATATGCCAGGCAGGTCGGTTGGAGAATGTAAAACTAAAATCAGAAAAATCAAGGTCCGAAGGTGAAGTCGTATCGCTGACTGTACAGAAGCGTGATGGCAGTAAGGCGTTTCCCTCAGGCAACCAGCATGACAGTAGTGCTATCTTTCAACAACAGAAGGAAGGGGTTAGAAAAGGTCGATCCTACAACTTTCACATCTCGCCTTATCCCACGGATTTTTGTCTCTGGTGGTAAGGCCTTTCGAAGTGCGGAGCTAAATTGTCAAAAACTCCCCGTGAAAAAGCCATGCGCGTCGACAACTTCACTCATCTTAGAAGTCCGATCAGTCCTAATGGGTTGGTGTCTGACGAAATCTCAACAGGGATTCAAAAACAACGTTTGGATTTTGATAACTTACGTCACCTACGATGAAGGCGAGATACCCGTCTATCAATTAAGGGACGAGAAGCAGTTGGTTCTGTTTTAATTAAGGCTGCTAAATTTGGCCATTAAAGTTAGAAGACACTCGTAAGTTACTAGTATTTGATAACAGATGTCTTAGAAATATTACTCGTATCTGCTGGGATCACCGAGTAAGTAATAGTGAGGTTAGACACAGGGTATTAGGGAATGATGGTAAATCAGTTAATGAGGTTGTGAATCTTCATCGATTGAGATGGTTGGACTACGTATTACGTATGCTCAACCACCGACTACTACGACATGCAATGGTGACTAATGTTGGAGATTGATGGAAGAAAGTTAGGGGCGGCCAAACCAAAATGTGGCACCAGTCCTTGAAGTCACTAACCTCTGGCCTTAGCCATGTTGGTAGATGCAGACTACTTGGTTGGAATTCGTGTGCCTGTTGTGACCAATGGGGAAACTCTGGGTGACATGGGTTAGAACCGATGACAATGGCGTAGGTGTATACACTCTTTATCTTCCCTTAAACCGTGAGATTGAAATTACTTTATACCTTTTTTTCTACGAACTAATTATTTTTCTCTGTACCATATACTCATATGCACTCTTTTTTATATATTACTATCATTAAAACGACTGCTTCTATGAATTCAGTGTTCATTTTGTCGCGCTGAGTTACGGCAACTTGGACCGATGCACATATGTGCCTGGTCCTATGTTGTAGATGACTGACTGACTTGAGGTATACATCATTTCAACTCTTGAGTGAATAGTATGTTCTAGTCAATCTATTGCAAACTATTCAGAGGTTGGATAAAAACTGCACAGAATAATAATTAAGGTTATTAAGTTTATTTGGCAAATAACTGAAACTTAACTATACTTAAAAAACTTACATCTTCAATCAATTTTTGATCACACTTGCTGGATACCGTATTGGATGTCTCTGTAAGGAATTAAACACAGAACTTTGTGACGATACTAAGCTAAATAAAGTAAAAGTCCGGGACTAACAAGAAGCTTGAAGCCTGTTTAGTATATGAAAATAGCTCAAAACAGAACAACAAGCATAAATCAGCATGGGTTTGTGAAAATAGTTGAATTCAACTGAAATCACCAACCGACTTACGTTGGACAACCACTGGAAACCTGGAAGCACTGGACGTCCTAATATGGGACTTAGCAAAGAGTATAGACGACCAAATTGCGTACACCAGTGGATCCCAGATCAGTGGCATAAAGGATAAACATCAGCGCGCGAAACCTAAGGTCTTGGGTTCGGTTCCCGTTTGTAGAGTTTGGGATGTTCATTGATGAAGTCACATACTTGGACCTGACGGACGTTCAGTGCTTTCAGGCTCCTAACAGCTTTCTGACCTAGATTGGTCTGTGATTTTAATTAAACATAAATATTCCAAGGAAATGCCACAAGATATAGGCGTGGTACATCATCCTCAAGTGATGAGATCGTAAGATACGCTACGGATAAACGAACTATTTAACGTTAACTATTCTTTTTTGAAGCAAAAAGGAAGGTGAGTATATCGTAGTTTTTTAAAAGAGCCCTGTAATTGTGCAGCTAAGGAAATAAGTAACTGAAGCAATCGTCCTAAAAGATAATGGACACACATAGTACCGATTGTTAATTTAAAAATTTATTAATGATTTGGGGAGAATACCTTGGATTTATTTTGTTAAATTCTCATTACCTTATAATTCGTGGTATTTCTGAGTTAAAACTTAAAATACAGTTCAAAATACTTATAAAGTGAAGTGTGTAGGGGTTTCGTGTCCCGACACATAACCATGGTAAAAGTATGAACCTAATGTTGCGTAAAATGTTGCAAATATGAATATAAAGTGAAAAGGTTATAGAACGTCGATTAGAGTTGCAACTAAAGATTACAGGGACAAAATTAAGTAATTACGTGGTGAAGGGTTGGAACACAAGTTTTCAAAACAATGAACATCTTGACGCACTTAATCTTGGGTTGTACTAATGTCTAGTAATTATACTCTTATCGTACCAAATGAAGATCCCAGCTCTCACACACGTCATTTGATTTGTGTGGCGCATATATATATATATATATATATATATATATATATATATATATATATATATGGTGCCTCCTAGTACTAATATTTGTGTTTAAGTAAATACATAACCAAATAACCAAATGAGGAACTTAATCTACCTAAAAGTGACCAATATGTTATCAACAACGAAGTAAGAAATGCGGTGCGGAAAAGCTTAATAAACTTACTTTTGAAACTGCATCTTTTCATCGCACGTGATGGAAGTTTCTCAATATTCTCCTTTTCTTCAGAAATATTTAATTCTGAGAACTCTAAACATTACATTACATAAAAAGGTGACTTAAGATTTTGCGTAAAAGTTAGCGAAAACCTGAACAACAGGTTCGACGAACTGCATTCAACAAGTCTTGTATATAATAAGGAAATGTTTTGTCAACAACAGATTTTATAAACGCCTACCTAAAACCATGCTGTAAGTTAGACGTTTAATACACTCGGCAACATTGACGTAGACTGGGAGAAAGTGAGGGACAGATAAACAAATATATGATTCACTAAGTACATTTTAGCCAGTACATCATAAAATTAGAAAATTTGGTCACCAGAAAAATTTGACTATGGAAATTCAAAAGGTATGCCTCTTGACGTAAAATCTCTAAATGCGTCGTAATCTCGAATATCAGACCAACGAACAATCATCGTGCTTTGAAGTATTTAAGTTAATACATGGTCTTCCAAACACTTCCATAAGACTCACTGAGTTTAAGTAGTAAGTTTTACTCGCTTCTAAAGTGAGATACTTGACCATCAAAAACAAATGAAACAAGGCGTGTACACATTGTTTTTGGATGACCGACATAGACAAATTTTAGTGAACTTATGTGATAAATCTGAATCATAGAGATATGCAGTCGTTGCGATAATTTCGGTGTCGAAACAGACAGAGGTGGTATGATTATATAAAGAAACAACGCCAAGTACTTTTTAGCAAGGTATTGCAGACCAAATAATTTTTGGTTGTAACTTGCCAAGTATTAGTTAAAGATTTAGAAAAGAATATCTTAACAGAATCTTGCTGGTGTTATTCACAATTAGAAAACAAAAGTAGCAAAAATTAAATGATCAAACCTGAAGCAATTCCACTTTCTAGGAACCTTGACATAGGTATTTCACCCGGTGAGTAGAATGTTAGCTCGTACGTTTAGATATGTATTCAGCAAATAGAATGAGCGACTAGCCGATCAAGTGTACAACCTACAAGGTATAAACGGAGGAAATGATGCCAGGTGACGTCCATATGCGCAGAAACACAAACATAGTAAAAATTATGCTTAACAGCACTAGTGCAGATGTGTTCATTGCAGGAAACCAGACTGTATACATTAGCACAACAAACTTAGCAGAAACTGACTGGTGGCGCCATGCAGTAAGTCATTAGTCCAAGAGAATATTTATGCTGATTTACTTGCAGTTACTTGAATAGTGAACAACCTTTGTACTACCACTGCATGTTTCACCGCTATTGTCTAGTTATAACCTTATATACGACACCTTGTTTAGGATTATGCGAGGCTTAGATGTGGGAAATCAATTTGTCAGCTGTACGTGCAAAACATGCGGCCAGAGAACACTCGTTGGTGACTCCTCTATAGACCAAGTACATGGTTTTTTATTTATTTTATCTAAACACATACATATTGGTACAAAGGGGCACCAGATACATATGCGCCATGTGCTTTCTTTATGCAGAACTGCATGAACACAACTGCTGTAGCATAAGAAAATAAGCCGGGTTCTTAGGAAGTCATCAGTGTGGCAAAAATGGGCGTCAGGATGTGGTAAAAAAAAGACATTGTTCCTTCACTATTCGCATACAAAATGTCGTGTCCGGTAAAAGGAAACACATTCATGTGTAGTACAAATCCACCAACATCGATGCACATAAATATTATTCATCATGGAGATAATAACGCAACGTTTATGATTTGATAAGCTTATGTTTAGCCTGGAGGCAAGTTATGTGTTGGGAGTGTGTACACTGATCAGCTGAGCATACTAGCATGTCCTCCCCCAAGTGTTAAAATTCTGAAGACTAAGGCAGAAAAAAGTATGTCAACAACAAAGTCATGACACGAGGTGGTTGCTTTAATTGATGATAAAAACCGACAACACTTAACGGTGATAGGGGTAAAATCAAGACAACCTATCAACCTGTGTACAATGTTGACAGGTACAACTGAAACCTGAAAATAGCGCCTAATAGAGCCCTTCAAATAACGCTCTTTCTATTATGCAATTATATTTTGCAGCCGTATAACAAGTCAAAGTTGTCAAGTTAAGACTCGGACTTCTATCAGTTCAAAGTGTATCTTACAAAAAATGCAGCATTTACAAACGATTCTCTCACCGTAATCCCTTTCTTGAAAGAATGGAGTAAAGGTTAATCCAAATGTTGTTTTTGCAAATGAACAGCTAGCTGTTTCACCTGGGATTCTCAAATATAATAAATTATTGTTCGGACTTTAGAGGATATGTTCTATGTTTTAGGCACTTCATCAAACTAAAAGGCATAAATATCAGCTAGTTAGGCAGATCACTAGAACAATTACACACTGTTCAACTTAAAAATTAACTGACTAACTCCTGTTAACCCTACTCGAGTAGCATAGGCCAACCACCAGTATTCTCCATCAAACCATGTCCCGGGAAGTCCTTTCCAGTTGTTACCGATCTCTATTCGTGTTTGCCTCCGATTTCCACCACAGTGCGTTTCTCGGCCTTCCTCTTTACCGTTTCCATTCATGATTCCAAGTAGGCGCTTACCTCGTGGTGCTGTTTGATGATTTTTATAGTATATGTCCTATTCACTTTCGATGTCGTTTCCCAATTTTCACCTCATCCGGAATTTGGTTTGTACTCTCTCACAGTGTGTTGTTGCTGATGGTATCCGATCAACAGACATTAAGTATCTTGTGTAGAGAATTGTTTGTAAATACTTGCACCTATTTGATGATGGATGTGATAGTTCTTCAAGTTTCAGCGCCGTACAGTAGCATTGTCTTTTGTTAAAGATCATGACGTTGATGTTGTCTGAAAATTGTTTTGAGTTTCAAAAGTTCCTTTATTTTTGGAATGCTTCCTTTGCTTTCTAATTCCTTGCTTTCACATTGGCATCAGTTTGTAGTGACGTCGAGTCGAGGACAGACTATGATCACCACTACAATTCGATTACGTGCCCAGCAACGAGTTGGTTCCTTTGATAACTCGCAAACCAGAAGGCTTTAATTAGTCCAGATAAAGTATATTTGTTGGCGATTTCATGGTACCGATAGAATCCGGAGACGTGTCAACGAGTACAGGCGAAATGGGCAGAGCGTAAGAAAGTTCAAACCGAACAAGGCAGATAGCGGAACAAGAAGTGAGTCTGATACAATTAAACAAGTACAGTAAAACAATCTCTGGTACGATTGGTTACAATAACAATAATTGTTCCTGCTATTCCAATCGTGTTCTTATCGAGATAAGCCGGTCACTGCGGGAACCCCCCCGCCAGAAAGGGTTTACACTTTCGATACGTAGCGGTTTCGTTCGTGGGACTGATCGTAAAACGTGCAATTGTAGGACGAAGGCGTTGGCAGAACAGGAAGCGATCGTTGATCCTGGAGTCGCCGCCAAAGGTCTTTGACGTAGAACGGTACCAGGAGGAAACGTACTGTATTGATTGCTTGGGTTAGCATGCTAGACCAGAATGGTTTGTATCCAGAATCTGAAGGTTGCGTTCGTGGAGGTCCAGACCAGAAACACTGCAGACGTAGGACGGAACCAGATTGAGCCACGGAACCAGATGAGACCAGAATAACCAAGTTCGGGACCAAATGTATACCATACGTATTTGGAGCCAGAGAGATCGACTGAGTGCGTTGACTAGAGCGTGGGTGATCAGGCCAGCTTTCGCCAAGGTTGACTGAAGTCGACGATAACAAAACAGCGATGGTCGGAGGCGTAGGACCGGGGTAAACAAAAAATTGAAAGAAAAAGAGAAAAGTGTAGCATGCGTGTAGTAGAGGGGTAGGGTCCTATACTGTATCCGCTGCTGCTTATGAGGTTAGTCGCGAAAGCGTACGGTTAAGTGTACTCGGCAACCGGAATGTGAGACGGAAGTCTCGTCCGAACCTCGTGAGCCTACAATCTCATCCGCAACCAAGGGTGGTGTGGTCTGCTGCTCTGGACGTGAGACGGAAGTCTCGTAGAGATCCCGCTAGAAGCTTTAATGGGTCTAGCATTGGGTCTCGGCTTATTAGGTAGGGCACTGTCACCGACGGTTGCTGGCATGAGACGATCAATGCTGACTACTTCGACGCGGCCATGTCGATCAACCTTGAAGGTCTTTTCGTGACGGGAAATCACGTGAAAAGGGCCTTTGTAAGGCTGTTTGCTCAGATTGACCGTAAGTTGTCGTGTACCATAGTTAGGAATGACTGAGTCATCCGCAGCGCGCAGTCGAAGCATAGTGGCTTGAGACTTACTGTTGCCGATAAGTACGACAGAAACTTGGGCACCTGTATCCACAAGGTACCTAGCGTCAGTGCGATAATCGTGCACGTAAAATAAACGGCCAACCTGAGGTGAAGTGCCGGCGAGTACGACCGCATTTACTCGCCGGCTCGAGAGTTTCCCGCCTTGTATGAGCAGGGAACTCGACAATAACGGGCACCGGCCCCGAAGGCACGGTGGAACCAGAACAAACCGGACTCGCTTCCGAAGCCGCCTTCTGGCGTGGCTTGGGAGATGCCCGCTTGGGGCGATTCGTTACAGCTTTGCGAGATCGTGGCCTGGGTCGGGGGACGTAGGGTCTGGCACGTTTGATCTGAGATGAGTGTGGATACATTTGTCCCTATCCCCATGAGCCGTAGGTCGCCTAGCGTCGAGATTAATGTTTGAATATGAAGTATAGGCCACTGTATAGTTGTATCGGGAGCTAACTCGTGCTAGGATTTTGTCTGCTATGAGGGCTGGTAGAGCTTCGAGCCACAGCTCTTTGACTATCTCAGAGTCAGCTGTTGTGTTTCCTGTAAGAGATTGCAGGCGCGTGAGGTTGTGGCTCGGTATAGCATCACCCATAGGGTGACGTGCTAATAGGGTCCTCAGTAGTTCCTCTCTTGAGGGGAGGAAATGTCGAAGGATTGCATCCTTGAGACGATCGTAAACGTTTGAAACGTTTGGATTGAGGACAACCCCACGAACAGCTGTTAAATGACCCCCGGGCAATGACTCCAGAGCGTGGGCGTACCTTTGCCGTCGATTGGTTATGCGGTGGATCTCGAATTGAGACTACAGTGCCACAAACCAAACTTCTGGATCGTGAGGGATAAATGGAGCCGGTCGAAAACCGATAGCCTGTACCTCAGAGTCTATTATATTTATGCTATTCTTATCGTTATCCACCATATTAAGTTGCCAAAATATTATATATTGAAAAATATTAATACGAATAGGTGAAACAGATGCGGATAGATAAATAGACTCACCGATTTGATCTGGGTCAGAAAGTTGGCCAAATTTGAATTGTGCTCGATGGGCTACCAGTTGCGGTTCACCAGAAGTATTGCGAGTTCGTTTGTCGGGATTACTAGATGTAGTGACGTCGAGTCGAGGACAGACTATGATCACCACTACAATTCGATTACGTGCCCAGCAACGAGTTGGTTCCTTTGATAACTCGCAAACCAGAAGGCTTTAATTAGTCCAGATAAAGTATATTTGTTGGCGATTTCATGGTACCGATAGAATCCGGAGACGTGTCAACGAGTACAGGCGAAATGGGCAGAGCGTAAGAAAGTTCAAACCGAACAAGGCAGATAGCGGAACAAGAAGTGAGTCTGATACAATTAAACAAGTACAGTAAAACAATCTCTGGTACGATTGGTTACAATAACAATAATTGTTCCTGCTATTCCAATCGTGTTCTTATCGAGATAAGCCGGTCACTACAAGATCTTACTCGTCCACCGATGATGCTGTGCAGGTACGTGAAAGATTCCACCTCTTCCAGAGTCTCTCCATAAAATGTTATTGAGTTGGTGTTCTCTGTGTTGTATTCGAGGATTATGCTTTTTTGTGTATGTTGAGGCCTATTGATGCGGAGGCCTTTAATACACTGGTTGTCTTGACCTGTCTTCGTTCGTGTTTATCGGATAGAAGAGCTAAGTCTGCTGCGGTGCTCAAATCATCCAACTGAATCTAAGATGTTCATTATATTCCGTGCTTCCCGTCAGATGTGAACGTCTTAATAGTCCAGTCGATCACTAGAAGAAAGAGGAAGGGAGAGAGTTAGCAGACTTGTCTGTCTCCGGTCCTCAATCGGAATGCATCTGTCATCTGTCCTCTCTGCGCAACTCTGCAGTGTAGTTCGTCGTGTTGATATTTTCTCAGGAACACCATAGTGTCGAAGAAGTTGCCACAACGTGTCTCCTATCCACACTGTCAAACGCGTTTAGATCTACCATCAGGACAGTGAAATCCTTCCTTAGGCTTTTCGCTATGATTGACTGCAGCCTCCCATAAAACTGATCTTTATCGTCATTGTTGCCATCATTGGTGGGTGTATAACATTGGATAATATTCATTGTGGTTCCTCCTTTTTTTAATGATGCTCTAATAATTCTGGACCCAGGAGATTCCCAACAGATAAGCGCATTTCGTGCTTCTTTGGACAGAGTCACAGCAACTTCCTGAGTGTGCAGAGCATTTTATTCTTTGTGACCATAGTAGGGTAGCATCTATTCTGAATCTATTATCTTCGGTCTAGATTGAGTCCCGGGGGTTTCACTTATTCCGAGCAACATCAGGTTATATCTCCTCATTTTCGTTGCTATTTGACTGATCCTTCCAGTCTCTCACATTGTCCGACCATTCTATACACGCATGTTTATTGTTGCTGTGGTTATTAGAAAGGGCATCAGCATCGTGGCTCCCGATAAATCTCGGCTTTCAATATGAGGCTGTAGAATCATAGTTTATTTCGTTATTAGCATAATTATAATAATATTCCTAATCCTAAAATTGCAGATATGTCGTGATATGACTGTCTAATCTATAAGATCTTACGTGGAAATCACACCATTGTTTATTCCGACTCAGCGTATCGTATCAATTAAGGACATGATGTCTGGAGTTTCTAAAGGACACATTTAAGCTAAAGATAGAATGATGTATTTAATGTAAATAAAGACAGGTTGTAAAGAATGACAACGTCTGCGAGACTGAGCCATGACATTCGACTGAATTGATATCTTCTCGCCTTCTCTGTTGTTGACCTTTTCGTGCCAATTGTTGAATATGCATTTTCCAAGTTATCTCATGTTCAGCATTGAAGATTGTGTGGTTAGGACCAATTCCACTATATGGCCTCATCATTCTTTGAAATGAAGATCCTTCAGACTCATGTTTTCAGTGTTATGCTGGATTAGCTATTATATTAAGACAACCTAT
Source organism: Schistosoma mansoni (assembly GCF_000237925.1). NCBI lineage: Eukaryota > Metazoa > Platyhelminthes > Trematoda > Strigeidida > Schistosomatidae > Schistosoma > Schistosoma mansoni. The sequence continues at coordinate 25,774,843 of NC_031498.1, read as the reverse complement.
AACACGCCAACTCGGACTTTTACACTAAGACTGTGTGACTGGCACCAGATGAAAAAACCAGAAACATTCAGACAATGAAAGATATAGTTATTAGTTTCCTTAACACTTTACTCTCATGATACAATTTTCGTCCTAATAATACAGCCTTCCTTATTCTGACTTGGACTTCCTTCCGATCATTTGAACTTATTACACCTTGTTAAACATTATAACTCATTGTTCGGTATTACTGCATTATCTCATCTGGAGACTGATCACATTTCACTCTAGCAACAAGATGTAGTGTGAGTTTAATCTACTAATTTGTCATACCTCTTTCCGCTCCACTACAAAATGTTAGGCATTGTTTAGCACTCATTTCCAAGTGCCTTGCTGCTCTTTTGTTTCTCTTTTTTTCCAGAATCTCGATCTCAGGGTACAGCTATGAGGCTTCTGATGCCTGGAACAAACTTGACGTATTAGTTTTCTCAAGGTCATAGGTCGCATCAAACTCTCTTGAAATCTACTTTATAACAACTGTGAACTTAAAAGGTCGTATTGCATGAATACTTACCACGACCAGAATTCTATCACAATTATGCCGAACTAGAATCTGGTGTGTAACGTGGGCACCATGCCACTTACAAAAATATTTTAAAAACTGCACTCAATGTAATACTAAAGTATAAACCTAATCATTAACTCTCTAAGGTATCTGGACGGATGTACTGTCATTTACTTCTATCGATATACTGTATTTAACAATCGTACTTAAGAAGCGTACTGTAAGCAAACTGATGCTGTAATTTGTAGATCATCCCTGAAAAAGTGGCGTGTTCCTGCCGTGGCAGAAATATATTATTATTAATGAATTACCATCATATTTCACGTTTATATAATTCATTTTTCCCTATATGTTTTCATTTCCGTCCTTTAAAGTAAAATCATTTTTCTCCCAGACCCCACAGAACCTGTTTAGGTATGACAAATATTATGCCAACATTATTAGGGTTTGTGTATTATTGTATCTCCGAAGAAACCCGAAATAGTTTCTTCACAATACTTAGGTACCAATAAGACGTTCGTGAATAATAATAATAAAAGTAATGTTGTATTATTATTATTATTAATGGCTTTATTCAATATTATAATCTGGTACAATAAATAATTCTCAGCACGAGTTCAGATATATAGTTCATGTAGATCTCATGTAGTTCAGATATACGAAGTATATGTGAAAGCAGATCAGACCACATCCTACCACAAAATGGAAAATAACAAGTGCACAATATCAAGCCAAAAGTAACTGTGCATGAGAGTCTGTACCTACTAGACTGAGAATAACCTGAGGATAGTAAACCTTACAACAGCAGTCAATAGGCTAAATGAAAGAAATACAAATGTGTACACATAGTGTAGTTACTTAATAATTATCCAACAAAAATGCATGTAATAACAGTTCATAAATAATTCCTAGTAGTTACCATTCGTTCATTCTTCTCTAGGATGTAACAGGTACATGAGGGCTTTTAGTAATAAAATTATTCAGCTGAAAATATACTATAGAGTAAATGAAACAAATTAATTTCTGAATTTTGTCGCGTCCCCTTCATTTCGCACATACTCGAGTGAAGTGGACATATTGCTCATCGCTTGTAGGTTTGCACTAGTATTTGACAATCCACTTGCTTTTACCGCATTTGTTAAAGTTAGCAGTGCTTGTTTGTTTGTACATCCGACGGAAGCACAGAACCATCTCCATCTTGACAGAGCAAAATAGCCCTGAAGTGTATAATCTTTTGGTGCTAATTTTCTGCACACTTCTATCTGTGATTTTGGCAAACATGCAGCAGTAGATGGTTTGGGATTCACGTCATCAGTAATAAGTCCTTGTCGGAAAACATGCTCCCAGCGGTCTCCGAATTCCGTCGCAAGCTGAAGCAGATGATGGTCACTTAATGGGTATATTTGTTGACTTGTTTGTGTCATCAATATATCATAGGTACTGATATGTGTGGTTTAACCAATTATTATCAGAGTGGTGAGGAGTCAGTCGTTTGACCTTGACCTCAGGAAGTTCAAAGCCAACCTCTAACTTCGTTGCCTGAGTAACGGTGTAACTGTGCTGTCAACAAGGTCACCTGGTATCTATTAATTGAGGTCAAAAACACAATAAGCCGTTCGAAATTTGATACAACATATTTTCGGCTGAAGAATTCTCCACTAATAGATATGTTTTTATTGGCAGCGTTTCTAATGCAGCATCATGTAAAATATACCACCAGAAGACTGCAAACAATTTTAAGCTTCAGAGAGGTCAGGATTTTACTGTTAAGAGTACAATGCACATCTTACTATAAACGGTGATCCGGAGGACACTTTCAGTTTGTCTTACTGACTATATTTGTTGGAATATCGGTGGAGTGGTACAAAGGTATTGAGAGTAAGAGATTCACCTGATGCTGTCCTTGAAGATTCGTGATCAGTTTTTATATGACATCGAAACAATAACTATAAAGTCCTGATGAATTTTACGCGTGAATTTCTTCGGCCAATGTTTTTCATAAATCATTCAAGGTTGAAAAATGAACCTGTAGTGGCTGTGAAATAACAATGAACAATCATAACAAGTCATCCATGGAGCCTAAATATTTCTTCGTTAGGTGACACGACACGACGTTGAATGCTTATTGAAAATTAGTGAGGGTCAATAAAGGTTTGTGAGGGGACATCATCAATTCTGTGTTGCTTGATCGCGCTGACTTAATAACTCCAAACGTGCATCTTTAATCCTGTGTTACATGTATAACCCTGTTAGCGAGACTGTATTTATTCTTCAGAAGTTCTTATAGAGATTCAGTCATTGTGTTTATAAAGCTTGTAACATAAATAAGGTAATTAATACCAATGAAAGATCTAAATACCATCAATCTTCTAAGGGAGGATGAATCCATCCCGAAGGTTTGTATGACTGTGTTCAGTCACTACAAGCTCACATTGGTCGATAGCATTAGAGAATTCAAAGAAAAAATCTTATTCGACCATGAAATTTAGTATATATAAAAGGCTTCGAAGCAGAGCCTAACAATAATACTAAGAACGAATTTCGGAGCCTTTAAACCAGGGTTATCAGGAATGCTACAGAAATAACTAGTTTTGAATACAATAACACCGCCAGTTTTAACTTCTTTGACGTAGTCATACATCTGTGTATTGCAGAAAGTACTAAGTGTTTGATCAATAAATCAACATTGAAATGTTTTTGACGGCTGTGACATGGGACTGACATGCGTTATTGGTGATCGCAACAATTTAGTCAAGACTATATATTGCTGCTGCAAACTGGTATTCTCGTGCTGAACTGTGTGGTCATAGGCAATTGAAACATTACTTTGTCGCTGGACCATAACATCTAAGAAACGTGATAATTATTTTTCAGGATGATAACTGCACTTTGAAACTTTTTCTTCTGTAACAGTAGTGAAGTTCTTTACGAACAAACAAACCTCAAAGCACAGCTAATGCTGGTTGCTGAGTTTGTGAATAACGTTGTCCAGAAACAGTATATTTGCGTGAAAGACAAACAACTAATCTACCTTACTGCTTAAAAACTGCAGTGATACACACAGGTGTTACATCAGTAACAAGTATAGAATGCACACTAAAGATGTTCGTAGAACACAACCATTTTGAAGAAACTTCGGTAGACTTCGTAAGCACTACTCTTGTTACTCGCCCCATTCACATGAAATCGATGTCAAGATTAGCATGAGATGCAAAATTAGGGATAAAACGAGCATAGTATTGAGAATCACTCACCAGAGAATGTAGTTCTGTGGAGCTAGTTGCTTTATATCTGGTTTAAAACCGTTATCGTCAACTAGATATCCAAGGCATTACAAACTCTATACACAAAATGAATACCTATTTGTATTCACCGTACTGTTCTCTATTAAATGATGCGATAAAGTAGTAGATCTCTGACCATGATATACCTTATCAGAACTATGGATAAAGAGATGGTCTTGACAAACTTTACTATTTTTAAGATCACTGACAAAATTATTCTTCACTTCCTGAAATATGACTATAGAACAGCTCGGACCAAATGGAAGGAAGTTGTCTTTAAAAAGGCCAAAAGAAGTGTTGATTCTCGTTAAAATAGATGAAGATTGATCCGAAGGGATTTAAAGATAAACATCTTTTAAGTCAACTTTCGAGAGCACCTTAGAACCGTGATGTCAATTAAGGATATCTTCAGCCTCTACGTTCGTACACGTTTGCTTGAACAAATAACTATTCAGTGTCAATCTATATCCACCAAATATTCTAAGGGTCTTGCCGTTGGACTCCAATGGGGTAACAATAGGGGTACCCCATGCTAAAAACCGAATCGGTCCAATTATATCAGAATTCGCTTTACAAATCAGTGACCACAACTTCACTTCAAGCCCCCTCGAATTTTTCCAACCCGGTATTGACAGTCCTATTTCACTAACTAAAAACCCACAAGACATTTATGATGAATTATCAACTCTAGTTGGCAATTCACAGCATCCTCGTATGGGCAGTTTGTGTCCAGTAATCCCCAATACTGAGACTTCATCAGGTCGTACTACAACACTATATTCTAAAGATTTTCACACTCTTTAATGAAACAATAGACTCCACACCTCATTTGCCAACAATAAATTCATAGAATGAAACAAGGGAGGTATATAATCGCTTGTGAATATAGACATTACCTTCGAAATCGTGGATAAAGACACATGATCAATAGAAACATTCAACTTGATAAAATCAGAAGTACAGGGTTTATCATCATTAATAGCAAAACGAGAAATAGATCTACAGACCGACTTGATGTGTCCCACTTTACCACACTTAAAGCATTTGGGATGATGATAGACAGGTAAATCACGCAAGTGAAATTTACCACAGGACAGATATTTACTTCTGTAGCCTACTTTGCGATTCCTTGTTGAATCACTTCCCATGTTTCCACGAGAATAAGAGCCATTTATAAACAAATGCAAGCTTGAGAGATACTGAGAGTGTAGTTCATCCCGACGATTACGTCTTAAATATTTTCAATGACTGAAAATCAGGCTCATTCACTGTATCATAGTTAGTACATGTTGCTTTAGTTTCTTTCAATGAACTTTTAGGCTTCTGAGTTAATTATTTTTTCAAATCCGGAATATTTAAACCAGCAATCAGCCGATGACAAAGTCAAATTTCAAATAGGTCCCTAAAATTGCACTTCGCGGCCCGTTTCTGTAGTCCATGTATGGAGTCGTCAACTTTCTGATCATTCTGTTGCATCATTTCATGAAACTTTGATTTCTCTCTGCATTCAAGGCCAGGATACTATACGTGACTAGGTTGTAGTTCATTGAGAGATTCATATGACAGTGAAATTGGTTTCTATGGAAAAACCAGGTTCTTTAGCAAATTATAAGCTTCTTTACTGATGAACGTCAGAAAGTAAGATGTGAATTTGTCATCTTTGATGTCTTTTCTAGTCATGCATCAGATTTCGAACCGCTCCATTTAGTTTTCGAAGTTGTACGCACATGAATTAATATCCAACTGTCCAAGACTTGGCTTCATCGCAACGCCAATACGATTAAAAGTATTCAAGTTGATATACTAACTAGGAATTCCCGAAATATTGCAATCTACAGCAAGTAGAAATACATAAGCACAAATGAACGTATTATATTTGGAATTCATAATAAGTACAAAGGAATCACTATTTCGCACAAATAATACAAATTCGCAATAAGCGTGCGGTCGGGTAACAAAAGCCGTCAGTTAGTATAAATACCATACATTCTGCTTGAAATAAAGGAAGCTGATCGGTTAGAAACTGTACGAAAAAGACTAGTCTGTGAAAGTGATTTTATATTCTGACCATGAGGAAGAAAGTACCCCATACATTAGTTGAAGTCCGAAGCGCAAAAAATGTTAATTGAATGAGAGACCGGTAGAATTATCATCAGATTTTCAGCAACCTTGGAGAACTAGCAAAGTCTCGCTAAAAAGATAAAGGGATTTATAAATAGGCATCTACGCAAGATACTGTATACTGACCAATGACCATCGGTGATAATTTAGTCTGTCTGAGAACAAACCAGACTTTAGCTGAGAAAGGAATCAAGAAAGGTGCTGTGGGTGGGCAGGACACACTTTACTGGATTTAGTTAATTGAATCCCAAAGTAAACCCTAAGTTAGAATTGTCAGTGGAAATGTAAAAGAGACAAAAGAATACCTAGGGTTGACAAGTAGGAGCGGACATCAAGAACATGTTCAACACTTGATAACAAGCTAAAAGGAAAACCCAAAAAACGTTGGTTAGAAATGTTTGGTTGGTGGCCTATGTTTTCAAAAGAGTTGAAAATCTAAGTAAGTAGGCGCACTTTTTATGCTCATTCAACATCCTAATAAGTGTGAATCATCGAGAAATAGCGGAATCGGTTCAACATAATGATATAGGATTTTAGCAACATGGTACACCATGATTGCATCTCCTATAGCAGACTTAATACGTCTTTGGTATATCCACTATGTGCAGTTGTATTTTAAGTCTTGATTGAGCCGAAAGCATGTAGACGTTCCGGTGGTAGAAGATTGTCAATCTGAATTTCGATCCATGTCTATGATCAACTCATTGGTCACAAGACACAGCTCCTACACATATTATTAAAACATTGAAGACAAATTTTTGGCTCAGATGGATGGTTTAGGTGGAGTTTTGTTCTTTTAGATGGATGGTTTGTTCGTGGAGGATTCGTTGTTCTCCTGAACAACATCGTCAGCACGAACTCCAGGTTGAAGTAAAGTGTGGGAATTTCTCTACATATGACTTACAGCTTGTCTTGTCCACTTCGATCTTGTCGAGCCAAAGGACAGCAAATATCAGAATAAAATTTTAAGGATGGTCATTTGAATGTGCGGAATTATCGATTGGACCAATGACACAAAACCCACACGAGCAGTCTAGAACACTTATCAGTCCTGCTTCCCACCTAGCCCAGTCTATTAAGTCCAGAACACCGATAACATCCTCTGCAATATGAATCGTTTATTTCAAACATACTGAGTTTATATACCAATCGAACTGACCACATCGCACAATAAAATAGGAAACAACATTGGTACAATATTTAGCCAAATGTGGCTGTGAATAGGGGAGATAGTAAATAATAGACAGGGCATAATTCATGAATGGTCAATCGTATAGCAATAGTTTATAGTTCAAAATAAAGCTTATAATAAGAGGAACGTGAATATGAATAGTTTAGTTATTTAACAATTATACAGTAAAAATATACTCATAATATTCGTCCATAAATGGATCCCACAATTACCATTCATTATTCTTATCGGGATATAACATAAATAAATGGAAACGTTTAATTGGTCAACTGCAGTAACGCATAAAGTTTTAGCACAATGGTTACACGAAGATTTTGGGGATGTAATACACTTACAGGTGAGCCGAGTAAAGTTTACTTTCAAAAATAATTATTTTAGCTGTTTTTGTTTGAACCCACTTCGGTGATTTAACAGTTTCCCTGAAATCAGAGAACTTTAATCCAACTCGATTTTTCTATGGTTCATTCTTGAAGCACAGTAGATTATAACACTTATAAAATACGATCCAAACAACAAGAAAGCTCAATTTCAATTCAGTTACTAACATTGGCTAGTAGGTTCAGAGTGATCAACCCAAACATATTACATTAATAATGGCTTTTACAACGTTCATAACAAACCTTTGATTTTCAGGTTTCCAGAGCAAACTTTACGAAATACCAAGCTGAAACAATGTGGAAACGGAAGTATCAAGTTTAAAAGTATAAACAAATATGCTTAAAGTCTGGATAAAAATGCAGCTTATGTTACTTATGCTGACGGATATAAGTATGGAGCAGCAATCGGAAGTGGAATGCCTGCTAGCAGAAGATTGAATTGAGGAGAACAGGAAGGGAAACATATAGCAATTGGGATAACAAGATAATTAGAAGAATTATTAAGTATGTGAAGGACAACTGAAAAATAATGTACAAATAATGTATTCACTGTTTGGTTTTCATATTTTACGAAGTCACTGTGTAATTTTGTATGAAGCAAATAATTAGTTTACCCAATTTGGGGTCTCGTTCACTACAAAACAAGTATATCGAAAACCCATTAAAAGTAATACTATTTACAATTATATTTCATGGTCGGTTAAATACTTTGAGTTCCTCTTGTAATGGATACTACTAAGGAGCTATTTTTTAAATGTAGTTTAAGTTTAAACTGAAGATAGTTGCCACTGAAGGTTTTGTGAATACGACAGTCGTCCTATACACTATACAAGAAGACTACGTTTAACGCCTTCAAACGTTGTCATGCAACCAGGTTGACTGAATAAAAACTTTATTTCACCATCAACAGTTGACAGTGATTGGCTAACCAGATTAAATACACAGGTGTCTTTGAAAATTGTCCTATAAAATATGAGAAATAATAAATAAATGGTAGATTATGTTCCCCAATCAACATCACTTCTACTCTACGTTTTTATTCCACCACAATGAGTTTACGGAGACCGATCAAAGGCCAACTTCCGACAGCAAACCAAAACCAAAATGTATACGCCAACCAAGCGTAAATCAAAACAGTCAAATGAGAAATGATAGTTCTGATTGGCCACTTACCTTGACTAAAGTTGTGAACAATTAATTATCAAATATCTATGATTTATGGAGTGAAATTTCATGAGATTATCTGTTTTGTTTCTCATAGAGTAATAACCATATATCAATGATGTAGTTAGGGTTAGTAGAATCACATTGGGAGAATGAAATAAATATGTCACTTCTATTTAATATTACAGTTCCTCATTTTCCTGTTTTTTGGAGGTAAACGCGTTCCATTAGCTCAGACAATCATCCCGCCCAAGTCACTTGTAGAGTGTTGGTAACTATGGTAACTCATGCCTTTTCAGACCAACTGGACATTTGGATTTAAAGAAATTGTAGCAAACTGTTCTCAACTATGTACACATACGATCTAGCTTGCTATCTTGTGGATCGACATCAACAAAATCATACGACAAACGTAAAACTCCAATGTTATAAGTCTTTTTGTATACCTTACCATTGGCAATTGTTCTCTTTTATAAGTTTACGCTTTGCATGTGTGCTCTTTGTTTTTATTTCTCTATATACCTACTCATATTTTATTTATCGCTGATGTAAGCGGATTTGTGCTTAGCTTTCTGGGAGTTGGAAAGTGACCAAACCCAATGCTTTACTAATTCGTCATTTTCTGCCTGCACATGAATGCATCAAATAAACTGTCCCGGCACAATTCACATTTGGTCTTTATAACCACTGAAGCTCAATAAAACTGGCCTAATTGTAATGAAAGGAACTAGTTGAGGGCTTGCATCTGACGGCCGTTATCACATGAGTCACTTAATGGATACAAGAGGTTACGTAGATGACCATGAACTGTAATCATGTAGGAGCTTAATCAAGTATCTCAGAATACTTACATGTTTTATCAATAAATTGAGAAGCATATAGTTTACTCTACTGAATCCTTAAGTTACATCTGGAAAAGGTATGTGTGAAAATTACTTGCTTTCAACTGAGAGAATTCAATTCTTATAGACAATCAACAAGTTAATATAACAAGATCTGACCATTGAAAATCTAGCATGGTCGAAAAGTCATATCATTGATTCTCGCTCACATGTTACATGTTGTCGCGGATAAATAAACGCTTTTAGCATTGATTTCGCGAATTTACTACAGCCAAAAACCATGCAAATACGAGAAAACCTGATATTCGTGCAACCCAAAGGACAACCAACCGACCCTCAACAACTCAAATACGGAATGACCGCCTCGTGTCAGGCCGTTCAAGGTCGCTAAAACGAAACGGCGGGCGGGTTCTAAAACGCACTGACTTATTTACCTTGCCTAAAAATCTTTGTTATGAATCAGAGAGTTCAGAGTGTCTATGAGATTTGTTATTAATACTTCATTAGGATTTAACTAAAATTTTTTTCCGAACTTTGTGAGAGAATCTTATAGTATGGCTCTCATTATTATAAATGAGTATTTTGATCGAATAGGAATGTTGAAACTCTAACATCATTCACTTTTACCTCTCAGTATTATTTTTCCTTCACTTTCCTTCACTTGACTATGTGTCTACAGATAACAGTTTACATTCAATTAGTGGGACATCCTTAATGTCTTGAGAAGTTATCACATACCAATTAACTAACAATTTCGACTAGAAATTATGTAAATGTAAATTTTCATTTATTAGAATTAAAAATAAAATCATTCATTATCTAGTATGGTCATACTGTGATGTGGGTTACTTATATCCACATAAGTAGTATATTATGATGGTCGTGTATTGAATGTATTTCAGTAGAAGATCGATAACGAAAGAATGGGAACGAAGTGCAGTTGGTATGAAAATGCATGAACAATAATAATCGGAGACGATGAACTGATATTTGCAGAAAGAATGGTCAAGATTGAGACAATTGATTGATAGTTTGCAAATTTTCATAGTTGAAATCTGTGAGGATGGTCCACAGGTGAAGTCAAGAAAGCTCTAAGAAGCCCAGAAGGAGCCGGACATATCCCATCCAATCAGCTTCGGGAAGAATATTCTAGAATCACTACGTGTAGCTTCCCTATTGGACAATGTTGATAACTCCCTGTGTGCCGATTGGATAACTATAATGATGATTTTGTTTTTACTAAAAAACTATAAATAACTGACAATTTTGTACCATAATCGACACTGTTTGGATTAACATTCCTTCTACTTGTCTTCTGTCTTCTGATTTTTGACTCGGGAGGGTCCTGGCGTTCGAGTGTTCAAGTATTAAGCGACAGACTAAGAAATCTAAGTTTAAGATATAACAAAATCATGAGTCAATTGAAGATAGACCAGCGTGGAAAACCTGGAAGCACTGGAAGGCCGTTTTGTCCTATTATGGGAATCCTCAGCAGTGCGCATCCATGATCCCACACTCGCGAGATCAGAACCCAGGACCTATCAGTCTCGCGCCAAAGCACTTAACCTCTAGACCACTGAGCCGGCCAGCATCCAACGGTGTTAATGTCAACTTCAAGTCAGTTTGCAAATTGACTATTTACTATATGGTTCTCATGTTTTACTGAAATATTCTGTAATTTTGTGCTACAATACATTCGAATGTCTCCACCCGTGTTCTTGTTCACTACAATACTAGCTCCAGTCGACTATTGATTCAGAGTTCTTTTTAATTACGATCCAGTTGAATATACTACTTTTCTATTTGATCACTTTGGAATATTTTCATAGTTGAAATCATGAGTCGATTGAAGCTAGACCAGCATGGAAAACCCGAAAACACTGGAAGGCCGTTTCGTCCTATTATGGGACTCCTCAGCAGTGCGCATCCATGATCCCACACTCGCGAGATTAGAACCCAGGACCTACCAGTCTCACGCCAGAACACTTGAACGATAGACCACTGAGCTGGTATCCAACGGTGTTAATGTCTAATACATAGTTTAATTAGTTAAATGAAGAAATGAATAAAAATAAAAAAAGGATACAAAAATATATACGAACTCATTACAGTAGAATTACTTTTATTCTCTTCACTCTGTATACTTACTTATTAGCCTTGTTAACATGCACACCTTTATCATTACCCTATTATGAGGTGTACTGAACTAAATTAGAATTGTTAACTGAAAAAGAAATTGTAGAGGGGATTGCTTCATGAAATATTGCTTGAAACTACCACGATCCTTCTTTCTTGGTGTGTCTCAATTAATCTTCAATGTTTTATCATCATAGGGAATATTCTAACCTGGTTTGTAAGTATGTAATGTGTGTGTGTGTGTGAGTTAGGTATTTCGTGTTTACCCAAGTACTTGTATTTAAATTCTAATGAAGTGTTATTCACTTTTTACCTCATTATCATTATTACCAATACCATTATTATTATTATTACTATTATTATTATTATTAACCTTACAAGTAATTACTCAAGTAGGGAGACTGAAAGGAAGAAAGGGGAAAAAAAGGGGATCGGACTATTCAATGGAAGCATTGAAGTGGATTGACTAAAATGAACGAACATTACTAAAAAAAAAAAAACACACAGTATATCTCACTGGTTCAATTTATTTTTATGCTTGATTAAATTACACTGTACGCCTAATTAGATCAACATCGTTATTTAACAAGTGGTTAAAAGGATGATGAAATTAAGTATAAATGGACAGTCTTGAACAGTCCTTTTATCAAATCATTCCCTCTATCATCATTATTATTGTTATTATTGTTGTCGTTGAGTGTGTATGTATGTCTATTTTGGTTGTGTTCGTTTGTGTCAGGTAGAAAAAATAGGTGGGTGGGTAAATAAAATTAATGTTTTTATTAATAATAAATTGTGTTTATCACATTCAAATTAGTTGTTATGACCAATTGAACCAGTAAATAAATTATCTAAACTAAATAGAGAAGAAAAAAATTTTTATACTCTATTAAGTTATTCATAAAATTATCAGAAGGGGTTTTTGTGGAGATTTCAGTATTTTCATAGTTGAAAACGTGAGTCAATTGAAGCTAGACCATCATGGAAAACCTGGAAGCACTGGACGACTGTTTAGTCCTATTATGGGACTCCTCAGCAGTGCGCATCCACGAGACTGGTGGGTCCTGGGTTCGAATCCCGCGAGTGCGGGACATCAAAATCAAGAGTAATATTACTTACTTATTTATGTTTGTTACCACTCCTCGAGGAACATAGGCTGTACACTAAGATTCTCCATCCAAATCTGGTCTGAACAATCCTTTCCAGTTGTTTACAGTTGTGATTCATCTTTCTAATGTCTGCTTCTGATTCTCAACACAATGTGTTCTTTAGTCTTCTTTTTTTTGTTTCCCTTCAGGATTACAAGTTAGTGCTTGCTTCGTGATGCAGTCTGATGATTTCCTCAGTGTGTGTACTATTCAGCTCCACCGTCTCTTCCTAATTCCCTCTCCAACTGCGAGTTAGATTTTTCTCTCCCATAGTAGGTTGTTGCTGATGGTATCCGATAAACGGACATTGAGTATCTTGGGTAAATAATTGCCTATAAATACTTATACTTTTCCGATGATGGTTGTAGTAGTTCTTCAAGTTTCAATCCAATTGAATTGAATGTGCTAAACAACGCTCCATGGCGCTTGTGTAAACTGTTTAAACAATCATACAAAAAAAAATAAACATGTATTTTTGAAGTGATCCTAAATAATAAAAAAACGATGTAAACTAATTCTATTATTCAATAAAACTCTCACTTTAGATAAAGGTATGCATTTTTAGTGGAGTAGTATTATCTTTTAATTGGAAGGTGATTGGTTAATATCTATTTAATATCTATTTCTGTTTGAAGAAATGATTTTTAATAGTTGACGTCATGAATCAATTGAAGCTAGACCACCATGGAGAACATGAGAGCACTGGACGGCCGTTTCGTCCTAGTGTGGGACTCCTCAGCAGTGCTCATCCACGATTCCACCTCGCGAGATTCAAACCCAGGAGCTATCAGTCTCGCATGCGAACGCTTAACCTCTAGACCACTGAGCCGGTCGACATCCAACGGTGTTAATGTCTAACTTCAACCAATCCACGAAATTGAGCGACACATCCACCATTGTCTTCAATGAGTTACTATCTCCCAACAGACCTGGTTGAACTCCACTGGTCACCGCTTCTCACTAGAACTCCAGGAAATATTTCTTGAAGCCAGTCACGTGATATTTTATTATTGTTGAGTGGTTCAACATTTAAAAGACACTCTTCAAACTAAATATAATGAGTAATAATTACTCATTCCAGTGATGATAGACTGCTTATTTCTGTATTTTGTAGTGAGTTGTAACCGAAGTAATATAAGTTCACAGTAAGAAATATATTTAATCATCCTAGAGGTGTTTAACACCAAAAAAACTAACAGAAATAATGTTTGAGTTCACCTATGCTAACAGTGAAAGCACAGTATACATCTAAGTTACTATTTATGTACAATAGTGAAATGGAAATGAATTTTTTTAGAAACATTGGTATTCTATCGAGGAAAGTACTTAAAAGCTAACAAGTTTATTTATTTAGTATGTTCACTAGGCGTCATAAGGTGTCCATGCCACTAACAATAAATGTATTAATCCTATAGTGGTAGAAGTAGTAAGAGTATGAGCATGAATGTGGAAGATTAGTGTTTGAAGATGTTGTTAAAGGAGTATAATTCAGTGAAATAAATTTGGAAAGAGAAAAGAGATAGAGACATGAAGAATTCAGAAGATTAGATTTTGGCAGAACACAAAGAATGGATGCACATTCGCGATTGTAAACGATCTTGAGCCATGTCATTCAAGGTCTCTAACCATCGATTGCTATCATCTCGCGGATCCCAAGCAGGTAGTCTGCATCTAATAACATGACTCAGTCCACTTGTCAGTGACTTCATGGATTTGTACCACGTTCTGGTTTGGCCGTCCTTAGCTTTCTTCCAACCAACTCCTACACCATGAAACATTGCACGTCGGTTGGGCAAACGTAACACGTGTCCCAGCCATCTCAACTGATGAAGTTTCACTACTTCATCAATTGATTTGCCATCCTTACCTAGTACCCGTTTCCTAACAACTGCATTAATTACTCAATGGTCCCAGGATAAACGAACAATAATTTGAAGACACCTATGATCGAATATTAGCAGCCTGCGAATATCCTCTACTTTTCGCGGCCACATTTCACTGCCATAAAGTAAGACGGAACGAACTACTGCCCAGTTAACTCGTCCTTTGATTGCTTGACGGATATCTCATCTACGCCATAAATGACGCAAGTTGAGACAATTCACTTTGGATGCATACCTACCAACAGAAATTGTTTTCATTACAATCTTTAATATAGAGATGGATAGTGGCTAGCAGTGGAATCCAGGACGCGCGTTTCGTCCTATTTGGGACTCGTCAGCTTACATGCTTGTGAATTAAGGCTATATTGAGGCAATACGCACAGTATGCACATATGCCAATTAGAGACTGACCAGTTGCAGTCCTAAATATCAATGGGCAGATTCAAACAAATAATACTGAATGAATTTAATCTTTAATATAGTTGGGGAAAAATATAATTTATTTTTATTCTTTAATCAAAGAATAAAGAAGAGTTAAAATCAATTTCTACATAAAGAAACATACTACTTATTAATTAATTAAATAACTCAATAACATATCCTGTTTTGTCAAACATGATTTAATCAGTTTTGTTTTGTTATTAGGTATGTTCTCTCTTTTTTTCTTTTTTTTAATTTATAGACAAAAAACAACTAACAGCTCACAACAACAACATCAACAACGACATTATACATCATTATGTTGTATCCTAGATACATAATCATAATATAAGTAATATAATCATTTATAAGATGAATACTAGAAGCTAAATTCAGGAAGAAAGAAAAAGGTGTTATTGTTTGTTATAATAGAATAAAAGACATAAAGAAATCTATGGCGGAAAATGAAATTCAAAGTTTTCGGAATCTATGTATGTATGTATGGATGTATGTATGTGTATGTGTATATATATATCCGTTTATCAATGCATCATACCATGGTGATAATTCATGAAATCAGTATGCGTGTGTATGTGTGTGTGTGTGACTTTTAAATGTGTATATGCCAACTTATATACACGTAATGTATGGATGGATTCAGGTGGTGTTAAAATGCTAAACAGTAAGTAACTAGTATGGATTCATTAACACACACACACACACACACTACATACAGCACACCTACGCACATACATACATACATACATATGCATATATAAATTCACAAACAGATACTCAAAAATAAACCGTGTTAAAGATGAAACATGATTGATTTTTATTAAAATTAATTACATGTGTGTTTTCTCTCTCTCTCGTTGTTGTTGTTAAATCTTAACTATAATTATTATGTAATGAGGAAATAGAAATACAAGTCTTTCTTTTGGTTATAAAAATAAATTGAATGTCTTGTGTTTATTGATGTTCGAATGAGAGAAACAGAGAAAGAGGGAAAGAATCATAAACATACATACATATTGAAATAAAAATTTCGATGTATTGGTTATATTGAGTAAAAAGGATTATTAATGGTTGAATTCATGAGTTGAATAAAGCTAGAACATTATGGAAAACCTGGAAGCACTGGATGGCGGTTTTGTCCCAGTACGTTCTGGAGTTCTAGTGAGAAGTAGTGACCAGTGGAGTTCAACCATGTCTGTTGTAGAGGCAGTTACTCACTGAAGACAGTAGCAAATGGTTGCTCAGTTTGGTGGATTGGTTGAAGTTAGACACCGTTGGATGTCGGCTCAGGGGTCTAGAAGTTAAGCGTTCGCCCGCGAGACTGAAAGTCCTGGGTTCAAGTGCCGCGTCCGGGATCGTGGATGCTTACCGCTGAGGATTCCTATATGAGGACGAAACGGCCGTCTAATGGTTCCAGGTTATCCAAGGTAGTCTAGCTTTAATCCACTCATGAATTCAGGTATTAAAATTTACCACAATATCTACGAAAACTCTATTCTGATACAAGTGTTTAGTTCTGTATATAAATTAATTACATGTTATGTAAGATGGTCCGTGTCGTTATTTCCGGGATTTACATAGAGTTTTCCTGTCACTTGGTTTTGGAGATTTCCTCAATAGGTTGACTTCAGCTAGGAAATCATTGTAAGTCAAAAGGGATTATATAATAGTTTCATTTAAATGCAAGAATTCCTATAGAAATGTGCAGCGACAACTCCACCAAATATAGAACTCAGGACATCTGTTTTTGGTAGCGACAGCATAACCTTTAAATCGCCGAGTTGGTAATAAATCGTTCCTATTTTCGTCTACAGTCAATCATCAGTATAACTCAACACTCATCCAGCACTATCACTGGTGAAGTGCCTGACACCTATTATGGTCGAACTCCTCAAGTGATGTTAATCTGTAACGAAAAACCTTCAAATCCCAACAGTAGTTCTTCACTTCGTAATTTGGAATATTATGCTAATGTTGTCTAATGAATGTCATATGCAGGTAATTTCATACTGAAGTACCTCATATATATATATATATATATATATATATATATATATATATATATAATTCATTGGTATATTTGACTGTACATTTATTGTTATCATGATTCTTATACACGACCAAATGCCACTAGGTGGTATTGCTGGTGACATCTCATAAGCATATTGTTTGAACAGAATGCAGTAGGCTTTGATTTTGGGCTGATTTCGTGTGAAGTGTTGATAATTTGGCATAACTGTACTATGGGGATGAACCAATAGCTACTTTAAAAATGAGCTTGTGATTTCGAAGCATTGTTTCTAATCAATTAGGAAGGACTCTGTTTATATCAAGAGCTCTTCTCTGTAGAAATTATGAAACTTGTGCGAGTATAATGGTTTTTGGAAGTTTATCCGTTTGTCAAGGTTTATTCTCACTTCTCTTATTCTCATTTTACAGAAATTTTGCTACACAATCGCCGATTGGGAAAAAAGGTTTCTTCCCGAATTCTTTTCTATCACAACATTCTTAATTTTCATATAATTCGTTCCATTGTTTGGTCCACTTGATAGAAAATCTACATCAATTATTATCAGCCACTTTAATACGTCACAATATTGAGTTATCGACGAAAATTTTCTGTTTTATGTTAACAGGAAGTATAAAGTATATTGTCTTAGCCAAGTAATTTCCTAGAAAAAAGATTGCCATCCTATTTTCCTGTCTTGGTTCTGATGACCAATACATCCACGAATAATAGCTTTTTGTTGGACTCATTTTTCATTATGAATTTTATACCATCGAAGACATTGTCCATCAGATTGTAGGCGTTTTTTAGTTCGTCCCTTTTGATAATGAAATTTGTGCTGATGACGTTATTACGTAAAACAAAGAAACCTCTTCGACCAAACTATCCAGCTCAGAGAACGAAACTCCACCAGAAGCATTCAGACTTTTATTGTTTATTTATTTGTACTAACATATAGTTCAACAATAAACATAATCTATAGTCATCGTTGGACATTACGATAAGGCTGTTCTATAACAAGGATGAATTTAATTGATCAATTCTTATCTAGTTGTATATACTTGAGTTCATTTTATAGTGTGGCCCGTTAGTCTAACTCCAATTTGGATGAACAGATGACGATGATATGAACATAAATCTTCTATTTAACTCCATATACTACCTAGTCTAACCCCATTTGTGTGACGGCTGTGATAAGAAGACAAATACAAGTGACATTGAATGAATTTATTTCAAGCACTCGTTTATCCAAACACAAATTCATTGTAAGAATCGGGAAAGCGAAGTGAAGTGGATAAGGCAACTCGATTTGATCAAGCATGACTCGATATTTATAGTCAGACAAAAAAATAAGCTACAGACATGCGATGAATAGAATAAGCAATACACACACACATACACTCAAATAAAAACAGTCAAAGTTAATAAGCGAATAATTGACAAGGTAAAAATGTGACTTAAAAAAAAGAAGAATAAAAAGGGTCTGTCCAGAAGCTAGAATAACCCATATGGGCTTGATATATATCAGTCAGTCAGTCACAACATAGAACTTCGTACGTATGTACATCAGTTCGAGTTGCCATACCACATTAGCACAGAGATGGAGTTGTCGATTCATATCCCATAGTGGTAGAAGTAGTAAGAGTATAAGCATATAGTATTAGATACTACAATAGCGTTAGTACTCCATGATTTCATGAAGGATAGATAATTGTCTTCGTGAATAATGACCACATTTATCAGGATATTATAATGAATACACACAGTCGATCTTTTTTAATTCCTAATTGCTTGTTTATAGACTTGAATGGATTATATCAATCTTAGGAACTAATACATATATATATTAAAGTATACTCTAATCAATCATCTATTATACATTAAATAGACCATAATGATACTTTTGTTGAATGGCTTCTGTCAAGTGTTTGTGTATTTATGTAATCATTAATAGACTTCTTCGATTTCAATCTTATTTCTTTCTGTTCAGTGTTAGTTTCTTTCTTTGTATTCAATCTTCTTCAATTGTATTATTATAATTGTTGACATTAACTAATTTCAATGTTAAAAGAAATATATACAGAAATGAAAAATTGATCATTGAATGAAAGATGTCAGTTTCAATTATCTATTCTAGTAATTATTCTTTTTGATGAGTATATGAAATACAAATACTACATATATACTTATAGAATATAAGAGAGATGTTTATTCAGGGCAATATATTTTTATTTTAATAGTTGAGATCATGAATCAATTGAAGCTAGACGGACGTCTGGCCGTCTGCACACCATATTCAAAAGGCGATGATGGATAACTTGTAACTCATTAGAAACTAATTAACATCTACGAATATTTATTTATGAAAATGCTTAAAATTGATAAACAGAGGATACCTAAAGAATAGGTACTATGATTTATGAATCTGTAAAGGTGACTTCAAATGTTTTGATATTTGAAACCGAAGAACTAATCACATCAGTATTGGGCCATATGATTGCATTGCATTCTTTCAGCCAGGTCTTACCCATTACTGTTAAGTCTTAGCCTTGTCTTCTGATCCTAAATTACTAACCCTAACTCCTAACCCTAAACCATTACTGTTTTATACAACCAAATCGATCATTTATATCACCTGAATTTTAATTGACTGCAAATCGGCTTTACATCTCACAGGTAATTTGAGGAGCTAAATATTTGTCCAGGTTTCCATCCCCTGTTATTAAGGAAATACTGGTTTAAGTACCCTAAAACTGAATGAATGAATGAATGAATAAAGGAAAGTGTAGAAGATGATATATCGAAACATTGTTCACTCAACTGTTTAGGACTTTAACAGTTGAATTTTATGGACTTAACTTTCCTATCCATTCTGGTAACTTTAATTGGACTCAAAATGATAACTCACCATTTAAATTTCTACTAATCTAAAAGTTGTAAAACTGGACATTAAATAATCATTAACTCATAGGGGAAAGTGTATATAGATTATATGCTATTAGACTAGATCTGTTTCAATAATGATATATATATCTATATATATATCATATGAGAACATATGCTCACTAGTGACTGGCTCCACGAGATACCTTCTGGAGTTCTAGTGAGAAGCAGTTGCAAGTGGAGTTCAACAATGTCTGTTGTGATATAGTAACTCACTGAAACATTGGTGAATGTGTCGCTCAATTTCGTGGGTCGGTTGAAGTTAGACATTAACACCAGTGGATGTCGGCTCAGTGGCCTAGAGGTTAAACATTCGCATGCGAGACTGATAGGTCCTTGGTTCGAACCTCGCGAGAAGGGATCGTGGATGCGCACTGTTGAGGATTCACATACGAGTACAAAACCATATACCTATTTATATTCGATAATTTGATGTTTGATTTTATTTCCTTGAGAAACTTTGGACCAGATTGCCAAGCGAAACCTGGGATTTACTTCAAATTCATTCGCTGAGATTTTACAAATATATTCTTCTTCCTATTTAGTGTCTTACATCAACTGGGCGCCCAAATACTGTGAAACTATTCACTCTAATTTAGACGAAAGTTCTTATATAAATCAATGTTAATGTTTAGAAGAAAAACACACCGGATTAAGTTATTATCAATGAAGTTACATGGACAATTTGATATTTTCTATTAAATGTCATTGAAGTTATAAATTACATTTTCTTTTTTAGTACTTTAGTGTTGTAATAGAAACTGGATCACTGTACTTTATAAGTAGAAGAATATTCTAAAAAAGAAACGACATTGTAGTTAATTCGTTCTGTTCTTTAAGTGTTTTCATTTAACATGAAGACCACACAAATGACATTGTTAGTAAGAATGTTAGTAATGATAAGCTGTACCATTTTCATCTAATTAAGTATAATCTCATAGTTGAAATCGTGAGTCAATTGATGCTAGACCACCATGGAAAACCTGGAAGCACTGGAAAGCCATTTCGTCCTGTTGTGTGACTCCTCAGCAGTGCGCATCCATGACCCCGCCTCGCGAGATTCGAACCCAGGATCTACCAGTCTTGAGCCAAAGCACTTAACCGATAGACCACTGACCTGGTATGCAACGGTGTTAATATCTAACCTCAACCAATCCACGAAGTTTGAGCAGCCGTTCACCAATTGTCTTCAGTGAGTTGATATCTCACAAAAGACGTAGTTGAACTCCACTGGCCGTCCAGTGCTTCCACGTTTTCCATGATGGTCCAGCTTCAATTGACTCATGATATCAACTATGAAAATACAGAAATCTCCCAAAAACCCTTTCTGATTCTAAGTATAATATTTTTAAAAGTTGTTTATTTCTTAGAATTATGAAATATATGTGTACTTTGTAAAAATTACTCGATCATAATGGCTGAAAATTTAGAAATTGTGGTGTGAACAGTGAAAGAAGTCATGACAAACAACGGAAGCTGTTTTTGGGGAAGTTATTTCACTTTATTATAAGTTTGTTGTATACTAAAATTTAGTTTTGTCCCTGGTTTATCCTATAAATCATAAGCTTTCGTTTGATGTATGATTCACTGTTATACCCTTTTTTTTGTTACGAAGCTATTATAATTTAAACATAACATTTGGTATTCCATTTCTTTACACTTATAACCAGTTTGGGCATAATTGTATTTTTTTTAATTGCTTGTACGTTGTGGTTATGTTAGTCATCTATTTATTGATATGTCTAATCTGAATCGGAATTGGCTATCGGAAGCTGGAATAAATCAAATAGTGTTCCAGTTGGCTAGTCTTCTCTCGCTTGTCAACCAATCAGGTGATAAAATAAATTTCGTCTCTCTAATCAAGGTATTTAGTGTCAATTCGTACTCACACATTCTAGTGTCAAGGTTAAACCAATTAAGATGGTGGTTGGAGGTGGTCAAGAGGAAACTTTGGATCTACGTTTCGTGCTACTTAGCAGTCGTCAGCGAGGTGAACATGTAATCCCTGACAGATTCTATCCCATATCACCCAGCTTCACAGTCAGAGACGTTGCCACTGAGCTATCCGGGCCGCGGCTGCGATCGATAAGATTCGATGTGCACTAAGAAGGACGTGACATACATGGTATTGATCACCACCCAGTGATCAGTCAATTGTTTAACCAGTTAACCTATCCTGTCAAGGCCTTAATGTAGATCGAGACAATTTTTCTCCTGTATATTATTGGATAGACTGATCAAGGAAGTAACAACTTGTAACCTCCTAAGATGAATTTGTATTACATATAAGTATTTCTTAATTGATTATCTTTTTTGATAAACCGCGTCAACTGACTAGAATTTTTCAAAATTCATGTTATTTTCTAAATTAACGTTTTAGTTGTGAACTAAATTCGGAATCAAAATTTTGATTGTCATACAGCTTATGGAAAAGTGTATTAGGTTGATATAAAAATGTCAATTTTTGTAACGTTCAAACAAAAAGCATAATAGATTCACTTCCCATCAGTGTTTGGGACTGTAATTATTCAATCTCTTATTGTAATATGTGCATACTGTGCGTATTTCCTTAAGTCACAAGCGTTATAAGCAAAGATTGATGGTGACCAGCAGTGAAATCCAAGACGCACGTTTCATCCTATTTTGGATTCGTCAGCTGGATGTACCTGCATCTTAGAGTTGATGTTCACTCCGGGACTCGAATAATAATATTTATGATAGTTGTAGAAATAAACTTTCAAGAAAACGTTAGTATTGAGTTAAGCATGAGATTCGAGTTGGTGACTCCATGTTTTCTAAAAAAAAATCAATGAGGTAATGTATATTTTACAGAAATAAATGAAATGATTCATTTGTTGAACGTGAACATCATTAATGAATAGTTAAAAACTACTTTATCCTAAAAATTTCCAATATTGAAAATTTAACGTATACGAATGGTTTGCCCTACCAGTATACAAATATTTCTATTATATTAAAAGCATCAAATTAAATGTGTCGATAAATAGTCGCTCTCAAATGCCCTCGTACTGCCAAGAGTGGGGAGAGTCCGTTCTCCCTCTCGAAATGCTCTCACATGGCTACGCTTATATAGCCTCTGACAGGGAAGTCCTACTCACTGCCTTCTCGTCGCATTACTGTTGTTTACGAAATTGAGAGGACGAAAAGCGAATGTCCGGTGCTTTAACCGGGTTGATGGACATGGAAAGTCCATCCAGGGGAGTTGGAAAACCCTGATTCCAAACCAATGGTGCACATGGGCTCCAGTATTCTGAGGGAACAAATGGCGTATGAATCAATCGTTGATCACCGGCTACCATGGGACTGCATCTCCTTACGATGTTCCACTGCTTTGTGGATCAGATCTTTAGGTCAAAGGTTCCGTGTGTGGCCCCTTAAGAAAAACACATACTTCCGTTTTGGCATCCGGGCAATATCACAGCCCTCACTCGAGAATATATTGGCAAAATGTAGGTATCATTATCAAAGTTTGATTTGATAATTTCAAATAAATTGAGTACTGAATAGGTTGTTATAAAGAGTATAATATTTTTTTAATATCAAGATGAGTAGAAAAATTATATTTTCTAACGTTTCGCAACTCAGTGTAAGCCTCTTCTTCAGAGAATAAGTGATAATAACAAATTACCTATTAAAATTCTTTTTTTTCAACGACTTCATTCCAATTTAAACACCATATAACGATTTCTTTTATAGAGATCTTTTTTTGCAATAAACTGGATGAAAACATAGAGTACAGTTTAATTTTCGTATAAGAACAAGAAATCACTAGCTTTATAGCAAAGATGGAAATTGGCTAGCAATGGAATCCAAGACGCGCGTTTCGTCCTATTTGGGACCCGTCATCTGGATGTACCTGTATCACAGAGTTAATGTTCACTCTAGGATTCGAACCTAGTAACGCTCGCTTCAAAAGTCATCGCGTTATCTACTGAGTCCGTATAGCCATCTGTTTTTGCAATATCGTGAAGTTTTAATTCACTTGGTATTGTTTACTTATATCTTCCCATTGATATTTAGAACTTCAATTGATCAGTCTCTTGTTAGACTCTATCTATCTTTACTTATAAAACTTATGACTTCAAGCAATATCGAGGCAGTCCTCACAGGATTTACATATACCAATAAGAGGTTGATCAATTCCAGTCCTAAATATAAGTAAACAACACCAACTGAAGAAATCACTCATTCTTCAATGTATCTATATCTATATAATACAACTTGACTTAATTCATTCAAGTAACCATTAGTATTCATCATTATAAACACATATCATTCATTTATTAAAAATTACATTTTATTTACAAATATATAAAAATTCATAAATATATTACTTATATCTTATTCATAAATAGTATATATACATTCATTTAAATAATTTTTCAAAACACAATGTATTTTATAAAATTCAATGTTCAATAAATAGTTAATTAAATACAATAATAACCATAGAGTAAACTATGTAGATTATAAAGGTAACAAAGAAATTAAGGTTTTTCGGTTTCCCCTTTTTTTTTGTGACTGTACAAGTAGTGCATATATATATGTATATATATTGTAGAATACTTTTTTATATGATTGGATTTCATCAATACAAGGGGGGGGGGTAAAGAACAATTTTTTTGGTTTCTATGCAATAAATAATTACATAATGGAATTATTGAAATGGAATCTCTTTTAAAATTATTATAATCATATATCTATGCATAGCAACAACCATTAGTAGTTTTACATTTCACTCATCAAATCCATAGAACAATTTCGATTGGATCGGTAACGTGTTTCCATTCAAATCGATTTTATTCATATTTTTTTCCTCTTTTTTTCTTTGTTTTTTTTTTAAAAAAAAGAGAAAGATAAGCTAAATGCAGTGTGGATATAAATTGGGAGAAGTTAAAATGAGAGAGGGGGGGGAGAAAAAAAAGAGTCTTTTTTTTCTTTTTTTTAAAAAAAAATCCCCATACTAATTACATCATTGTAAATTTAAACAAAACTACCTTCAGTATTTAAAGGTTTATTTATGCTAGTATTTCCTTTATCATCATATATATTATGGGTATCATTCTTATGATCATTGATTAATGATGAATCTTTTTTTGGTGAAATCAATGTTACCATCTTTGAATGACGTGTAGTTTTAGATTTTTTCTCTTCTCCAATTTTTTGATTTGATGATTTGTTCATATCATTAGTAGGGAGATTACAATTGGATAAATTATGGGTACATTCATTAGTTGTTGGGTAATTGGGTAATGAATGATTATTATTATTATTATTATGTAATATGTTACATTTATTTAATGTAGGCATAAGTTTATTACTACTATTGTTAGTGAATATCATATCAGTATTATTATTATTATTATTAAGCTTCTTATTAGATTTGATTGTGGACATGTAAAACTCATCAGTTTGGCATAAATTTTCACATGATGATATTTCATGATTATCAGATAGTTGAGAATGTGTCAATGGTTGTAATTGAAAAATATCTGGGAATATAGTATGAATATTACTACTATTATTGTTGCTATGACCACCGCCACCACCACCAGCACCACCACTACTATTATTATTATTATTATTGTTAGTTGTAGTAGTATGATTTTGTTTCCCACTATTATTATTATTATTGTTTGGTTTTGATGATTTCAATTGTGTTTTACAATTTAACTGATCATATGGATTTAAGAATGATTCAATCGGTTGTTGTTGTTGATCAGATCTCATCCAACTACAAAATAATGGTGAAGTTTTATTTAATAGTCTATTATCATCATCACCACGATGAAATGATGTTAAAGTTTGATATTCATTTCTAGATGATATTGGTATATTGTGTGTAGGATCATTTTCACGTATATCACTTTGTGCTAGTTGAAAACGTACTAAACGACTATCTATAAGGTTATTAAAAAAATAAGTAAGATAAAGTAATGAAAAGGCAGTTTAAACATAGAATAAATATGATGGATATAATACAAACTTCCTTTTTAAATCTAATTTCGTATAATAAACTTCAGAATTAACAATCATAACTTTCATAGTGTATATAGAGATCGGCGGTTTCATCCTAGTGTGAACTTCCCTAGAAACGCGCATCTATAACTTTTCATGTGGGAGTCAAACTCAGGAGTTCCGGTCTAGCACGCAAACGCAAACGGTAGTTCGTGACCATATTCTACTGACTGTGGTGGATAACTATCTCAAAATGAACATGGTTTAACTCTACTGCTGAGAAGTGCCATATTAGGATGAAATGGTCGATCGATGCTTCCGGGTTATCAATGGTTTTTATTGCTTAAAAAACTACTCCATTTCAAGATCATATAAGGAAAGGATAAGAGAAATATGCTTCAAAGAAGTGACTTATAGCCAAAGGAGTAGAAATATGTTTAATAAAATACAGTATAGAAGTGAAATTGTGTCATGGTTAAGAAGATAATTGTAATAATGATCACACTGAACATTCAATTAAAACAGTTTCATGAAAACAGTCAGGGTAAAGATATATATAATGTTTGTATAAAAATTAATTTTATTATGCTATATACATTTGGTTTTTAATATAGACATTAGGATGACTTGAACACCGAGAGATTACTGGAAATCAACGATTTGAAGAGATTTACTTCTTCGTGTTCCGAAACAAGTATGGGATTCAGAGTGTATCTTATTTGATCTTTCAGCCATGATCTCCAAGTTTCTCAATTGAGACTTTCGAATTAAGGAAATGATTGTCTCTATGACAATTGGTTTGAAATGTTAACTACAAACCTAAAGATTAACGTTGTCATTTAGAAGTCAATACAATACAAACAGTCTGGAACTGACGTAAAACATATCTGACTTGTTATTGTTTTCTTTGATGAAAGTTTTTTTTGTATTTTTCTTCGGTTTTAACATAAAATGTAACTATATCTCTTATAACATTTTCATGTAAAGATCTTAACAATATTGAAATCAATACAAATGTTGTTAATAATTGTGAAAATTATTGGAAACTAGTAGAAATGATAAAATAAATAAAAAACGATTAGTTGAAAACGTCAGTCAATTAAAGCTGGACCACCAGAGAAAACCTGGAAGCACTGGATGGCCGTTTCGTTTTACTGTGGGACTCCTCAGCAATGCGCATTCACGACCTCGCCTCGCGAGATTCAAACACAGGACCTACCAGTCTCGCGCCAGAGCACTTAACCGATAGACTACTGAGCCGACATCCGATGGTGTTTATTTCTAACTCCAACCAATCCAGAATGTTTGAGCAACCGTTCACCAGTTGTCTTCAGTGAGTTGATATCTCAATAGGACGAAGCGGACGTCCAGTGCTTCCAGGTTTTCCCTGGTGGTCTAGCTTCAATTGACTCACGCTTTCAACTATGAAAATACTAAATCTCAACAATACCCCTTCTCATAATAAAAGACGATTGGTTATGGAAGATAGAAAGGATAGTTAAAGCCACAGAAGTATGAGGGACTGAAAATACCGTTTTCGCATGCAAAGGTTTGGATTAAACTAGTGGACAGCAATAGTTTATGCTACACATAAGTTTCTCATCTGCATTCACATTGAGCTAACCCTTCTGACTATATTTATGATTTCGAAGAAGGCTTCTGATGAAGCGAAACGGTCAGAATTGTTTAGATGCTCTAAAGGTGAGCTTTTGACTGACTTTTGTAATCGTTTGGGGAGCCAGATAAGATAATGTTTGCAGATGGATTGTGAAAGAGATCGCTTTGGGAGATGAATATAACCTGTTCCACATGAGCAAGTAAATTGATAGACGCATATTGATTAGAAAGGATATCTACTTAAAATCATGTTTGACAGATATAAAATGCTAAAGTTGGTCAAAAAAACTAAGAACAAAAATGTTTCATATGATTCTCAATCAATAGGTTGCGGATTGTATAATCTAAATTTAGACAAACATAATGTTTACTTATTATTAGTGAATTCTGAACAATAATTAAAACATAGAATAGATGGAATGCAGTTAGCATTAGAATTCAGTTCGTACGATTGATTCTATACTTCAGACTCATTAGTTAAATACATCTACATCTCAGGGTTATGTTCAATCCCATATTCGAACCCAGTACCCTTAATTTTAAACACGAACACATTATCCACTTAGCTAAAAAGTTCAGGCAGCTATTCACTTGTGCAAACGGCATAAATTTTAATTTAATTTGTCATGGTTTGGATTATCCCATTTACACAGAAAAGTACTGGGTTCAAACACCGGACTTCGGTGGCTTGGACATGTTTTGAGAATGTCATCCCAGAGAATAACAATAATTCGCCGACACTGGGACCAGTTGGGAAAAGAGGAGAGGTGGTCAGTGTATGACATGTCGTTGTGGTATGAAAGAAAGCTGTACAAGACTGGCTTCTGTTGTTCCTTCCCGACTCCCTGTTTGGGGTTCTAGAGATGGTGAAACACAGTGGCTAGAGATATTATCAGATATGGCTTAGAATAGAAACCAGTGACCATTCTGTTGCAACTTTCTTTTACTTTCTTCATAAAAAATGGACGTAAATTCTTTAACTGGACGAATTCTTTCTGATCATATTTTTGCCAACTGAACTGCTTTACCACATTCCTATTACTTCACTCTCATACACGAATTTCTGTTCGCCGTTCTTCTTTTTTATTATTATATGCACTTCATATTCTCTATCTCTCCACAACCTCATTGTTATTGTATGGCTCATATGTATTCGGTGCCCCTTTGTACCGATGTTTATGTGTTTAAATAATAATATATACATAAATAAATTATATATATATCTATAGTTTACTATCAAGTTGTTGCCACAGAATCAATTTGACGAACATAACCCATAATTGGAATGACGGTGAATAGTTCTTTTCTGTTCTATTTGAATTATATATGAAGTTAATTATTTATTCAGTCAAAAATAGATACATGGAGTACTAAAATGTTTTCTTCATTGCTTTATATATAATTTTATGACAATGGTATTTGAAGTTTATGCACACATGCTGAGATTAGTTTCATTTGTGAAATGATGAGTAAAATTGAACATTGATTTTCATAATTCCCATGTTTAAAGACACTATCAGCAACAACCTGCTGTGGGAGACAACAAACCAGATTCCATCCAGTGGAGGAAAAAATCAGGAAGAAGTGATGGAAGTGGATAGGACACACATTAAGGAAATCACCCAACTGCGTCACAAGACAAACCCTTACATGGAATCCTGAAAGCCAAAGGAGAAGAGGAAGACCAAAGAACACACTACTCCGAGAAATGGAGACAGACATGAGAAGAATGAACAAAAACTGGATAGAACTAGAAAGGAAGGCCCATGACAGAGTGCGTTGCAGAATGCTGGTTGGTGGCCTATGTTCCATTGGGAGTAACAGGCGTAAGTAAGTAAGTAAGTAAGTCCCATGTTTAACCAAAGGCATTTGGACCGAATGTTTTTCTGTTTATTCACTAAGGAAAACAATGCTTTAATTAAAATCTAAAATGTAAGATAAGTTTGATTGATTTAGTCATGGCGTCGTTATGCTCAACAGTATGCGACGCTGATTGAAGTGTCTGGAGTAATATCAGAAGGGGTTTTGTGGATATTATATTAATTTAAATAGTTGAGATCGTGAGTCAATTGTAGCTAGACCACAATGGAAACCCTGGATGCACAGGGCGGCCGTTTTGTCCTACAGTGAAATTCTTCAGCAGTGCGCATCCACGAGTTCTAGTGAGGAGCAGTGACCAGTGGAGCTCAACCAGGTCTGTTGTGAGATAGTAGCTCACTGAAGACAATGGTGGATGTGTCGCTCAATTGCGTGGATCGGTTGAAGTTAGATATTAACACCGTTGGACGGCTCAGTGGTCTAGAGGTTAAGCGTTCTTGCGCGAGACCAAAGGTCCTGGGTTCAAGTGCGGCGTGCGGGATCGTGGGTGAGCACTGCTGAGGATTCTCATGTGAGTACGAAACGGCCTTCCAGTGCTTCCAGGTTTTCCATGGTGGTTTAGCTTCAATTGACTCATGATCTCAACGATTGAAAAATATCTGAAGTAAATTAACATTGAATAAGAACTTTTCTGTCTATTCCGAAGCTTTTAAGCTATTCATTGAAAGCCTGTTAGTAATCACCATATATTTATTTCATAACAAATAATTGATTCCTTGGTCATGAATGTATAAAATCTAGTGGCTTTCTGGACTTAGTTGTTTAGTGGATAATGAGTTGGTATTCTAAGAGAAAGGTGTTGAGTTCAAGACCGAATGTATACATCGTTTGTTAGGATATTTGAACATCTAGCTAAATAGTCACAAATATGACTAAACAATCGTCTTAGGTATCATTCCTAGTCTTTTCATTGTATTGTAACAAGTGTTTGAGTTAGTATTACCTAATAGATTTTAATTAGCGTAGGCATTATCTAACTATTTCTGAATTTATACTAGATCAAAATTGATCTCCAAAATATTTATTAAGTGAGTGAGACAAGTTGTGGAAGGTAGAAAAAGTTCTGAATTAGTCTCATGTAAGTCAGTCAAAGTTTGACATCATTATATAAAACTTATTGAACTAAAAGCCTTCAAATCATACTATCTTGTTGGAAACTGATTGGTTGATAAACTGTAAGAAAGCTCACCCATGAAGTTTTATTGATGTATATTGATAGTTGTGTGTACATAAAACCCGTTCCACCTTGGTGGCCAAAGATTAACGACAAGCTATATGTAATCTAATGACAGAGCGGGTTACAAATTAGATTTACTTCAACACTTTTGAAAGTTCTTTCAGACTTCTAAAAATACATCTGATTGAAATGTACAGAAGAACTAAGAATGACACGTTCAGTATTGCTTACTGTGACACGTTGATAGTACAAATTAAAATATCGCAGTTGATAATAAGCCATGCAAACAAGTTCTATATCCAGGTCGTTCTATCTGAGAAACGGCTGTTTTATATAAGAATCCCACAAACAACGGGAAATTATCTTACGTCAAGCAACGAAATTTTTGGGTGCAGTTTTTTAAGCATTTATTAAAAGCGTCAGTACTACAAATTACTTTCATTGGTCATTACTTCTATTGTTGATATTATCATCAAGTAGAATCTATGTACATATTCTTCTGGATTTTGAAGAATAATCTACAAACAGGAAAGTGCTGGAGAATATTTGACGCTCAGGTGGAGTTGCGAAAAACACTATATCGGACAAAGTGGACTCCTCCCTCATCTTCGCCTACACGAACATCAATTAGTGATTAAACTCCATGACAAACCGTCACTTGTATCGCTGCATGTGGACAACTGTGGACACATAGTCGAGTGGAAAAATGTTGAATTCTTGAAAAGAGAGTATATCAAGAACATGAGAAAATTTTCTAAAAGCTTGGCATTCAGGTCAATCAGCAATCAACAAACACGTCGAAATCGATACAACTTATCAACCATTCAGAAAAATTATGGACAACTGTAGAACGAAGTATCATATCAAAGGGAGATACAATCAAAATAGAGAAGTAGAGAATAACAAGTTACAGGTCAACAATAGTGAAACAAGATCGATGTGTATAGGATAAGCTGAGTTATATGTGGATAAACTCGAACTCTTTACTTCTCCCTGATTTTTTTTTACTGATAATGTTGTTCGGGAGAATAGTACAACCTCCACGATCAAACCATCTAGCTAAGAGAATGAAACTTCATCAAAAGCATTGTGGCCTTTAGAATCCCATGATTTATTTACCTTTTAATTTGATTAAGAAAATAAAAAAACCCTCTTTATAAAACTTACAATTTTTAGAGTTTATTTCATCTTTATAATCATTGAGCTCTTCAAGACTAATAGCTGTTCGTTTCAATGATGAGAATGATTTAGTCATATCTGGTTCAGGTACTTTATTTTGACAATGAAGATTATTAGCTAATGATTTTGAAAATAGTTGTTCTGATTTTGGGTTCTGTAGAGTTTGTCTTTCATTATTAGTTTTCATCGTTTTATTATTGATCTCATTATTTGGTGTTATATCTTGAAATATTCCATTGCCTTCATCATCATCATCATCATCATCTTG
Organism: Schistosoma mansoni; assembly: GCF_000237925.1. Lineage (NCBI taxonomy): Eukaryota > Metazoa > Platyhelminthes > Trematoda > Strigeidida > Schistosomatidae > Schistosoma > Schistosoma mansoni. The sequence continues at coordinate 25,742,665 of NC_031498.1, read as the reverse complement.
TAAACTATAATTCTGAAGAATAAAACCACCAGGTAGTCCAGTGAAAGATGGATTAACACTTGAAACTGGTGAATCAAATAATCGATTATTTCCAACACCAACACAACTACTAGTAACACCAAATGTTGGTAATATTCTAAATCCATGTGATGGTGATGAATGATACATTGTAGTTGGTGTTTGCATACATTTTCGTTGATCTTCATGATTAGAAGTCGGGGATTTACATAAAGTGGTTGTAGGTGACCAACATGCATTAGGATTTGCTATACAACCTCTTGAACGATTAATACCTGTATTGTATATAGTGGGATAGTTACATGGAGTTGGGTAAACAACTGGAGATGTTGAACCACGAACCCAAGGAGCTGTAACAACCTACAATTTTTAAGTAGAGTAATGTAGGAAGTATTAGTTTGTGCTTTATAATCAATGCAAATTAAACTTATAGAATACAATAACTGTAAATATATTCATATGTGAACACTTAATTAGCTTTCTGTTTTAATAAATATTTCCCAAACACACAGCGAAGAAAATTGATAATTTTGAGAATACCCCTTATATCTTACTTACTTAGGTACTTACGCCTGTTACCCCTCCTCGAGGAGCATAGGCTGTACACTAGGATTCGCCATTCAACTCTGTTCTGAAGAATCCTTTCCAGTTGTTTACAGTTTTGATTCATCCTTCTAATGTCTGCTTCCGATTCTCGACAGTGTGTTCTTCGGTCTTCATCTTTTTCGTTTCCCTTCAGGATTACAAGTTAGTGCTTGTCTCGTGATGCAGTTTAATGACTTCCTCAATGTGTGTTCTATTCACTTCCATCGTCTTTTCCTAATTCCCTCTTCAACTGGGAGTTAGTTTATTCTCTCCCATAGTAGGTTCTTGTTGATGGTATCCTGTCAACGGACATTTAGTGTCTTGTGTAAGCTACGGTCCTTCTAGGGTTACTGACGGTCCAAAACCCACACAAAGGAGGAGGGTTGTGCATGGGGTCAGCACCCCTATCCCGTAGAAAACAACCTTACTAAAAAATACTAACCTCTTATATTTAATGAGTGCTAAATAAGAATTCGCAATAATTTCTAACTGCATCTCTAGTGAATTTAATCCTTTAATTTAACAAACGAGAAGGAAATATCCGTTTTGTTTACCATAATGTTTATTCACTTGAAAGATGAATATATACAACAAGTGATCTACTTTCCAGGTCTTTTAGTTTGAAATAGTGGTGGAGAAGATTTGTAGCTCAGGTGGGTGATTTTGATGTAGGTTTGTTCTCTGAGCTGGATGGTTTGGTCGTGGAGCTTTCATCGTCCTTCTGAACGACATCATCGGCACAAACTTCGGGTAGAAGTGAAGTGTTTGAATTTCTCCACATGTGATTCACAGCTTGTCCTGTGCACCTCGATGTCGATTGGTTCTT
>NC_031498.1:25704335-25741036 GCF_000237925.1 Schistosoma mansoni | reverse complement strand
CCAAACCATCCAGGTCAGAGAACAAACCTACGTTCAAAAAAAAGTTTGAAATAATGTTTTGGTATTTCTGATGTAATCTGATCTTATTTGTACAGTCTAAACTGAAGCTTTTTTTTATAAGTAGTTGTTTCTATCTATTCCACTTTTCACTTGAACATTTATTTATGAAAGAAAGTAGCATAGTTAGAAACATTTGAAGGTATTAGTCAGTATGACAAAATTCTCTTTACTTCATGTACAGATTCATAATGGGGCATGGTCTAAATGATCATAATGGTACTTTTTATATTGACTGAAATTGTTCTAAGAAGAGATGGATGGTGGCTAGCAATGGAATACAATATGCATGTATCATTCTATTTGAACATATCCAGCTGATGAGTCCAAACAAGATGAAATGCACATCTTAGATTCCGCTTCTAACCACCAACCTTTTCTGCTTATTAGCTAATCTAATTGCTTCAAACTATGTAAATTTAATTTACTGAGACTGTCATTTGTTTCATATTAACTGACTTTGTCCTAAGCATCCCATAGTTTAAACAAAATTATTCAATTGATGTCGAATCACTTGCATTGTAGTGAACAAGAACACGGGTGGAGACAATAGAATGTATTTTGGCACAAATTACAAACTATCTTACTAAAGTGCGATAACCACACAGTAAATAGTTAATTTGCAAATTATCAATCAATTGACTCAATCTTGACCATCCCTTCTGTAAATATCAGTTCTTCGTCTCCGTTTATTATTGTCCATGCATTTTCACACCAACTGCGCTTAGTTCTCGTTCTTTCGTTATCGATCTTCTACTGAAATACATTCTATGCCTACCCATCACCATATACTACTTATGTGGATACAAGTAGCCCACACCACAGTATTACTATTATTGTCCTTATTGCCGAGGCGGTGTATTATTCAGTAGTATTTTCAAATGACCTCATTAGTTGCATGAAATTTATTGACTTGAATCTTTTTAATTACGAAATGAAAACATAAATGAACTATAGGTTTTTTGAAAGGAAAACATTTTTGACACAACATGTATTTCATTTTTGGACAAATCGTTGAACTACTTAGTTTGAAGCAGTTTTATCATCAATGTAATTAATAGTGTCGTTCAGAAGGACGATGAAAGCTCCACGACCAAACCATCCAACTCAGAGAACAAAACTCCATCAAAATAGTGCCACAAGTATATATTACATACATATACAAAAATTACAAGTTACAAACTTACTTCTGTGAAAAATCCGTTGAAACCATTCAAATTATTTTGAGTTGGACTCATCGGTTTACCTGTTGATAATAAAGAAAAATAGGAATTCGGGATGAAATATGAACGGATTTACTTTTATAGTCCTCTTCTTAACTTAGATTTCATTATAAATGTTAGGGTGTTATCTAAACTTCGTACAGTGATGGACTTTTGATTCAGGTATTTCGACAATTTCTACAATCTCAAAACAGGTCTGCAAACAAACAATTCTCAAGGACTTCTGAGTTACATATTTAGTAACCAGCATTACAATGGTTCAGATATTTTAAATGCAAAATGTATATGTCTAAACACTCTTAGAATACCACACTTTTATTCTTGGTAGTACCTATACAAAGGATAAATTAAGGTTGGGATTTGTTCAGTAACGATTTACACTTCACATTCTTGTGAAGGACTACTTCAGGCTGCAGTTCCAGATTCAGTAAGCTTGGACTTGATCCTTTATATTATATTATATTATATTAACTAAATCATACTTTTTTCTTCAGAATTATTAGTAAACTAACTTTTACGTCCAGTGTTGCAATCCAGTATGGAAAAAAAGTTCTAGTTATAATACCCGTCACTCATTATCATTAATGAAGCAGTGTCATCCTAAGTTTTCCCTCTTAATGAATTATTTTGCTAGTAAGTTTTCGAGAGTCAGAAACAGTATATCTTAACCTGTCCGTAAATTAAAATCATTACTATCATTTATTCTTTATGTCGATGTTTACTTCTGTCTTAAAACTACCCTAAATTGCTGAGTCCCACAATAGGACGAAACGGCCGTCCAGTGCTTCCAGGTTTTCCATGGTGGTCTAGCTTCAATTGACTCACTTGGTATTGTTTGTTTAAATCTTCCCATTGATGTTTAGGACTGGAGTTGATCAGTCTCTTATTGGTATATGTGCCTATGTGCAGGTACATCCAGTTGACGAGTCCCAAATAGGACGAAACGCGCATCCTGGATTTCCACTGCTAGCCACAATCCATCTTTGTTATCCGTTGGTTTTCTAAAAACTACGTTTGGTATCTTATTGTAATTATTATAGAACATAAAGAACACTACGCATAGATCAGCTTGAATATATACTATTGTTTATACAAGGAAACAAATTCAACCAGTATATTTATTGTGGGAATGATAATAATTATCTGTATACAAACGTAAAATTGTTTTGCTGTCATTTATGATACTTTGTAAACATATTGGTAATTATAGCTGAATGAACTGGATTTTGTTTAAATAGTAAGGGAATACAATCTAACTCGTATTTCTCATAGATCCCATTTCAAGTAATTAGATATGGGGGGGGGAGAAAAAAATTACATTTCTACGAATACAAAATTGATTACTGCAAGTTATACTAGTTAGTTAAAGATGATTACATATACTGTGCATGATTTTCATTGATCAATAATGAAAATAATGTTTTTCAATCGGATCTTTCCAATTACTTGGTTGGATCTATAAGTTTTATCACTTTGCAACCACAACAACTACTAACATAGTAACAATGATATTCATTCTAAGAATGAATTTATTATCAGAAGGGGTTTTGTGGATATTATAGTAATTTTAATAGTTGAGATCATGAATCAATTGAAGGCTAGACCACCATGGGAAACGTGGAATACTGGATGGCCGTTTCGTTCTATTGTGGGACTCCTCAGCAATGAGCATCCACGATCCCGCCTCACGATATTCCAACCCAGGACCTACCAGTTTCGCGCGCGAGCGCTTAACCTCTAGACCACTGAGCCCGCTGGCATCCAACGGTGTTAATGTCTAACTTCAACCAATCCACGAGCCCCATAGAAGGACGAGTTGGACGTCCAGTGCTTCCAGGTTTTACACGGTGGTCTAGCTTCAATTGATTCATGATTTCAACTATTAAAATTAATGAATTTATTGTCTAGTCATATAACATTCTTTTACCCCTTAAGTTTTTATCGTCTTTGCTAAGGTTACCTAAACTAAATTATAAGTTAGCGTAACTATAGGCCCTAATAATATGTCACGCCTAAACGAGTTATTCTGGATTTTAGACAGACCAGTTAATTTATACTTCTTGAGCTATTATCCACATATTTTGACTTTGTCAATCATTTTCTTATAACTTTGAGTGCTTTTGTATGGGTGTATGTGTATGTGTGTGTCACTTGCACCATTCATCACATCTCTTTAGCTTACTTTCTATCTGACTGCAATAATAAGTCATGCTATGTCAAACGGAGTAGGCACACTTGCCTTATCTGCTTTGCTTTCCCGCTCTTCATCTTAATGTCTGTCTAAGTAAACGGGTATATGAAATAACATTCTTATCAGAATGGTGGTTTACTACAATCTCCACAATCCTCCATTCTGATAAAAGTCATTATGTGCTCACTAGTGACTGGTTTCAAGATGGATTTCCTGGAGTTCTAGTGAGAATATGTGACCAATGGAGTACAATCCGTGTAAGGTGTGAAACAGTTATCCACCCCAGACAGTGAATAAAGGGTTGAGCTAGATCATGAATCGATTGAAGTTGTACATTAGCTTCGTTGAATGTTGGTTCAGTGGTGTAGAGGTTAAGAGTTCGCGCGTGAGACTGAAGGTCCCGGGTTCGTGTTCCGTGTGCGGGATCGTGGATGTGTACTGCTGTGGAGTGCCCTACTAGGATGAAAAGGCCGTCCATTGTTTCCAGGTTTTCCATAGTGGTCTTGCTTAGATTGACTTATGAATTCAACCATTAAGATATAATATTCGGTAGTAGATATAATTTCAAAAGTTCTGTTAATTGGGTAAACATATAGTTATTGTTTAAAAGTGTGAAATATGGAAAACAGAATTCACTCGTTTCATTTTAGCGTTAAAAGTTAACCTTATTTCACCTCTCCTACACTTAAGTTTGTTTACATTTAATTTTGTCAAGCCATCCAATTAACTTATTTAACAGACAGTAATTATTCGAACAGTAACAATTGTATCACCTTGTTATTATTATCGTATTCAGTATGAACATATAGGCTTGGTCAAGCGTGACAGCCTACGCACATATCCCTTTTTCTAGTTTAAATGTTGGTTGCTTAAATAGTATGATGAATCATTCGCTTTCTCATATATTTGGCCCTAAATCTTGATTTAAATCTTCATCCGATTCTTTATTCGATTTTATACGCCTCTGTATTCGGTTGCTAACATTAACATTTCTGCTCGAATTCAGTTGATGTGCTTGTGGCTTATTGATTTGTTCTGTCCAGTGATAAAGTGTAGTCGGTGCTTCGTGTTACCCTCTGAAATTCATACATCGTTGGGGTTTATATAACAACGATTATCAAGGCGATCGATATATAAAGGCTTAGAAATTATCTTGAAAATAATCCACTAGAACCTCTCTGATGATTTAAACTTGTAAGCCATGTTAACACGGTTTTTTGTAAAAGATCACGTCGTCTATTAGGGCTGTCATATAGTCTTAACTTAAATGATGGTTTCATGTCTGAGCTTCAAGAGACGTCCCAATCAAGCTACTACCAAACAATCATTATTCACTAGAACCAAAAACGATGAATAACTACTAAATAGTCTATGTAATATTCACTTACGTAATAACTTAACTATCAGATTTTAATAATATTCTACTGCTTAATATTCAGTGTTACAGCTTACAATTCCTACAATCCATTAAATCGGAAAATGTTTTTGGTAATTCTAAGCTAATGGAAAATTTCAGATTACAAAGAAATAACTATCAGCTTGTTTGAAATCCCTGTTGGCTCTACGTAATCATTATTATTAGTCAAATTATCACTCTATGTAGGGTAAATGTGGGGACGGAGCCTATTGAACTCAAGGATACTCCAAGAAGCACTAAAAGAGCCGAAGGCATCCCATCCATTTATCGTTTAGAAGAACATTCCAGAATTTCGATGTGTAGCTTCCGATTGGACAAATGCTATGATCCACTGCATGAGGATTAGATGTTTGTAATGATAATTTCGTTTTTACTAAAACTATAAATACCCGAATGTTTTGTATCATATTTGACTGGTTGTAAAAGGATTTTTACCATTTGTCTTCTGTCTTCTAACTTTCGAATTAGAAGGTTCAACCGTTGTACGTGGTATAGAAAAAATTCAAGGACTAGATATAACAGTATCTCTATGATATTATATTGTACATAATGGAAATATTAAAAATGAACAAAATAAATGAAGAATAATCCAATTTGTATTGTTTGTTTGAATCTTCCCTTTTGATGTTTAGGACTGCAACTGGTCAGTCTGTTATTGGCATATGTGCATACTGTGCGCATTGCATCGATATAACCTTATTTCACAATCATTGTAAGCAAAGATGGATAATGGCTAGCAGTGGAATCCAGGACGCGCGTTTCGTCCTATTTGAGTGGATAACGCTATGGCGTTTGAAGCGAAAGGTGCTGAGTTTGAGTCCCAGAGTGGACATCAACTTTGAGATGAAGGTACATCCAGCTGACGAGTCCCAAATACTGTATTTCACTGCTAGTTACTATCCATCGTTGCTTAAATGAAGAGTAGTTTTTCAATTTTTTCTCCCAATAAAATGTAGTAAACCATTTCATCACGTGTAAATCTCAGTAAAATTCAATTAGAAATCACTTTAGAATAACAAAATCGCTTTTGTTAGTTTTTCCTCATGTTTTCTTTTCTCTCCTATATCGAGTGTTTGTTTTTCTAAAATCCACTTACATTTTACAGGTCAATCAAGTTATTTCATTTTTATTTCAGTTTCTCCTTTTCATTCGTTCAATTTATCATAAAGCTTTGCGTTTCCTATCTGATACTTTGTATTAGCAATATGGAATTGAAGTAGTTGTCTGTCTTTGAAGATGATTTTATTGTTTCTTTTGCATATTTTAAGTGTCGACTTAGTAGTCTAGAGGCTAAGCGTTTGTGCGCTAGACTAACGATCCTAGGTTCATATTCTGCTTAGATTGTGAATCAGCATTTATTGCGGAGTTTCATACTAGGACGAAACAGTTGCCTAATGCTTTATAGTTTGATATGGTGGTCCAGCTGTTATAAAACTATGGTAATTAGACAATCTCTATAAACCCCTGTATACTAATTATTTTTAGGTAATTAAGAAATTTATGTTACCCTGGTTTTGATTTTTAATGAAGCATAATATGAAGTAATAATGGATAAGTCAACAGTTTTCTATAACGTAAATCATGACTGATTTGTATATTGTTAGTTCAATAAATACACGAAGTGCAGTACTAGTGTTGATAATTACGAAAACAAACAAACGATATCTATAGAGCAGTGGAAACCATTCGTGAAGATAACTCATTGATGAAAATAACTCCTTTTAGAATAAATCAAGCGTTTCATTGAATGCCATGAAAACATTAAAAACCATGTATTCTTAAGGTAACTGTTGACCTTCAGTACTCACCAAAAGATAGAATACGTGAGTCCTCCTATGATTATCGTTGACTGATTCATTTTCGGATAACTGCTATGAAAATGAGTTCGAAAAAACAGTCTGTTGATATTATTTCCTCAGCACATCTAATTTTGAAAACGACGATGCAGCTGGTAGGTTTCACCCCAAGGGGGGTCTCCGTGTAGTTCTTAACAATGCAAACGATTGTAAGATAAGTGTATTACTGCAAGTTGGGATTATTTCGAAGACAAGTCCTCTGTATAATATGGTCTTATGATCACCGTTTGTGTGTTTATTAGGCGTACTGGTATTACAAAGCAACATTTTTGAAAACTTACTAGTGTCAGATATATAAACTGACATCACTCACCTATTATCCTTATTGAATTATGTACTTAGCAGACACCTGACACAAGAATTAGTCCTGTGTGTTAGGGGGAGTAAAAGTAATGCCTGTTGTCTTTACTGATTTGGATATAAGTGGGAAATGGCATATAGAATCAATTGTAACTGAAAAGACAATGCCTCACATGTTCATGGTGAGTAAAATAATTGTCTTGTATATGACTTGGCTCTATATTATTGTTGTCAACTAACACAAAACTTAGGTCCGTAGATTCCTGAAAACTATATTCAACCACTAGGACTGATCTAACATGACAGTGATTGCCTCTGAGTGATCAATCAACTATACTGTAATGTGTTTTGAGTCAAGGTCTGGCAAATATATCCATTATTTAGTTAACTATTATGAGCTTAGGAGATCAACATTTCAAGATATTTATATGATTTTAATGAAACTTTACTATCTCCACAACCCTATACTGCCAAAAAATGGGACTTGATTTTTATGCGACCAACACTAACAAAGTTATTGCATGTTAGTTAAAGAAAAGTTAATCAATTAATTGAACTTACCCACAGCGAAACCTTCATTTGCTTTTGAATCAGGACCATCACATGCTAAACTTTGTTCTAATGGAATATTTCGTATTAATAAACGTCTATAGCGTACAAGTAGTAGGAGAACAATTGTTGTAAGCAATAGTAAAATAAATACAGTTGATAAAATAACAACCATTGTTTTATCAGATATTCTTGCCTGCCCTGCTGACGTCCATGTTCCAACTTTAACATCTGACTCAGAATCATGTTCATTTGATGGGAATAAATATTGTTGTGTTTCTATTCTTCCAGGTTGTCGGTATTCTTTAGCATTAATTCGATTTGAGTATAATATTCCATTTGAGATATCTGCATTTGATCCTACTTGACGAGCTACACGAATAACCAGTGTTGTGTTTAAACTATCAGGTTTTCCTAAATCATAGGCTAATATACGTAGCATATAAGCCCTAGGACCATCAACATTTAACGGTGGTAGATTCTCACGAAGATAACAAATACCTGCAGTTCGATCTACAGCAAACGGATAGTCAACATTTGAAGATTTACTTTCTTGGTTCATTTGTGAATTCGTATCTGTAGTATTTCTATGATTCAATTGACTATTCCTTGGAACAGATTCTGCGAAATTCCAGGAACCTAGGTCATCTTCTACCTGAAGTAATTTATATTCAATCGTACCATTTTCACCTAAATCTGGATCAGTCGCACGTATTGTAAATATCGTATTTCCAGCGATTAGCTGATCTGGGCTTAGCATAAACTCAACATGATTCAATGGACTTAGTATTCTAGGTGCATTATCATTGTGGTCTAACACAGTTATGAGAACCGTTGCCGTTGCTGTGAACTGAATAACTTCATTTGTTGTTTGTCTTTGGTATCCAGCTATTTTAGTCGGTATGGATCTGGGGTTATCCAACGCTAGAACTACAAATTCATAGTGCGCTCGTCTTTCACGATCTAGCCTTCCTTTTAGGTGAATAAGCCCACTTCTTGGGTCAATTTGGAAGTGAGTGGTAATCTCAAGTGCTTCATCATAAAGATTCTGATTGTTGGAAGACTTTATAACTTGTTCTGCAAAATTTCCATCATTTACTGGTTCTTTAATTCGATTATTAATTCCAACTGCTAGACGATAAGAAATACGTGCAGCTTCGTCTTGATCAGCATCAACAGCCCAAACTTGTCCAACTTTAACAAGATCTAATCCTTCTTCAACTTCAAAGTGATAGTTAGCTTCTTGAAAAACAGGAGGAGAATCATTCAGATCATCAATAATTATACGAACATTAGTAGTCCCTGTTAATCTTAAAGATTCATCACATTGTCGTTCACTAGTTCCATTTAGAGATGTACAATCTATTGCATGTACCTGAAATATCAATTCATTTATAGCTTCACGATCAAATGGTTGAACAGCATAAAGCATTCCATTAAATTTATCTATCTGTATTGAACCACTTGGATTAGACACTAATTTATAAGTAACACTTCCATGAATTCCTCCATCTTTATCACTTGCATGTACCATACCGATAGGATATCGTTCAATTTCAGAAGGATTTATATTATGTTCAGATTTTATTCTTGGATGATTTTCTGGTAAATGAAATGTATATTCATTATGATCAAATACAGGTGAATTATCATTTGTATCTTCTATTTCAACAAATATATCTGCTTGTGATGTTAAAGAACCACCTGGCAACTCATTATGTTGATTATCAATACATATAATTGAAAATTTTATAAATGATGGTTGCTTATCACTAAACTCTCTATCTAATGAAGAGATTGACATTAATTTATACATTTTAGTTAATGGTTTATTTTGATTATACCAATCGATGAAATGAGTTTTTGAATCAATATTATTTGAACTATAGAAATTGTTTCTAGGCCAAAATGATGTCGATGGATCATCTAATCGATCTAAATGATGATTATTGATTTCTTCAAGTAAAAATCGACTATCATTTGTTTTACATAAAATATCTGATTGTGTCAATGTGGAATCTTTATCAATCACAGTAATTTGTGCTATCATTGATCTTTCTAAATTTTCTGTTATTTTACCCCATATTTGTCGTCTATCTGTATTATATAAATTTAATTGATTAAGGGGTCGTGTAGGTTTAAGATATGATATAAATATCTCTGGTGGATGATCATTCACATCCGTTATCAGAATAATGACAGGTACCTTAGTAACTAAAGGTGTTAACCCATTATCATATGCTTCTATAAAAAAATGTAGTTGATCATTATTAGACGGCAATTCATTATTGTTTATTGATTGATGTAAATGAAAATTTGATCCTAATTTTGATCCGCTAGCTATTTGATTTTGTCGAGCTATTGAAATAGCTTTAGAAGTAGCTTGTTGAATTTTTTCTTTAGATTGACGTTTAATAATAAGTCGACCATAAACAGTACTATTATGAAGGTTCTCTTGTATATTCATTACATCATTAGGCTTTTCATAAGGATATTCTATAGAAAATAATTCAGCAGCAATTAATTGACTTTCTGTAAGACTAATTCTATCTCTTTGACCAGTAATTATCTTGGCTTCATTTTGATCCATTTGACCTGGTATACGAAATTTCACTATACCATTCTCTTTTGTATTATCTCTATCTCTAGCAGAGAATTCAAAGATAATATGACCACCAGGATCATTTTCTGATATTCTTCCAGTATAAAATTCTTGATTAAATTCTGGTGAATGATCATTAATATCTTCAATGATTAAACGAATAGGAAGTTTACCCATTTTTGATGGTGAACCACCATCATATGCAACTAAAATAAAATGATATTCACTTCGTTGTTCTTTATCTAATTCACCATTATTTATAGTTTCGGTTGTTCCACCACCATTCCTTACTGGTACTAACCATAAACGATTCGATTTATGATCTTGAAATAATCCAACTTGTTGAAATTCTTTATGAATTCGATAATTTAAATCAGTATTTATTAATGGACCTATTTCAAGTCGAAAATGAAAAGCATCTTCACCTTCTAATCGATAACCTTTAATACTATTTACACCTTGATCTAGATCTATAGCTGTTGGTAATAGAATTCTTATTGGTTTATGATCAATTCTATGCTTCATATTTGATAGATCATCTTTTTTATCGATTATAGTTGGGGTTTCTGGTATACTAATTATAAATTCATTTGTTTTACTATCTAAATTAGATTGAACTTCTTTAAAACTAGGTGCATGATCATTTATATCTTCTAAGATCACTGTAATCAGATCAAATGATGGATTTGCGGATGAACCATGTATAATTGATAATTTAATGATACAATCATTATTATCAATATTATTATGATTATTCAATTGTATATTATAATTTGATCCATGATTTAAATTATATTCTGGAAATTCAATACCGCCATTTGTAATCGAGACTGCGGTATCTGGTAATTTTGGATCATTTGGACATAGGATATCTCTGTCGGGTGATTGTTTCACATATAAACTATGTTTAATATCATCTATGGCAAACCAATTAGCCCCTTGCATTACTGAATTGCCAATAGCTAATAGATAATCTGTATTTTTATCATTTTTATGATGTTCTGTTGATGAATAACTTGGTCCATATAAAAAATTTATTATATTTGGTATAATAACAGTTCCAATTGGAGTATTCTCTTTAATACGTATGATACGTGTTGTTTGAGCATGGATATTAATCGTAAATAGAATTGTTAAGATGAATGATATGTAAATATAATGATAAAGATCAATCCCAATTGATGGTTGCATCATATATATTTGAAAGTGGATTGTTTTCAACAGCCTCTTTCTCTCTTTGTGTGTTTGTGTATGTGTGTGTGTGTGGTAGTTGGTTTACTTAATAGATAGACATTTCCTAAGACTGAAATAAAACATTAGAAAAACAACAAGAAATAAATCAACATTATGTTTAGTTACTAAAATCTATTTCTAGGTGATATTGAGTTACGTAATAATGATCAATTAATTCACACAATTCAATAAGTAGTATGAATATCGGGGGGAAAACATTATGATTAGTTAATAAATGCAGTGTACGCCGTTTTATTATGACATCGTTCAAACTGTCTGTTTAGGTCATCATGTTCGAAGGATTGAGTTTGAAGATGACTCAGGTATTTGGAGTTTGACAACGCTTTAACCAGGAACACATTCTATTATGAATTGTACCCACCTAGTGAAATCAAAAGTCAGAATCGAGGGGGTTCGAAGATATATTTGAAAGGCTATCAATATATCGAGAATCGACTGATCTAAGCTGGCTAGTGATTGAAGGGGATGTTGAGCACGGTGTTGCCACTCGTGATCTGGTGCGGATGAATGGTCGAGCGCCTTCAACTAATGTGGTCAGTATCCAATGTTGAAAACTTACAGAGTTATTGATTTTGGGGATTTATTTACAGCTACAAGATAAATTATGAAGATAAATAGTTCAAAAAGACACAATGGGTCTTGTATTCTTTTGAACTACAGTGATTTATGATCAAGTTATATCCATATATTTCCATTATTAATACTTGTATTAGTTCTCCATATGAATGTAATCTGCCACGCAACTATGTTGACTCGAATGTATGGTCGAATATGTAATTGCACTACTATTTCTCTCACCCTATCTGATCAATATTTATTCAGATAACGAATCTTATAATTTCACTTAATGTATAAACCAGTTTAAGTCAACATTGAATATAAGTAATGAATTATTCTAATAGATGTTACATTCAAATTGAAGTTGGCGAGACTAAACTTTATTGACGACCTTTGAACGAATCTTCAATGATCTTGAGAAATATTAGCCAATCAGAAGACAGTTAATATATAGTAAAAATATATCATACAAAACTAAAAAATTGAAGCGGATACTGTTTTTTTTACATTGCTCAAAAACTTCTCAAGGTCAGATATAGGTTCAGAAGTTCTAAAATCATAGTGCATACGGTACAGGAACTCATCCATATGGCTCCATAGTAGTCGACCTCTGGAGCCATGATAAGGTCATAAAAAACCTCTCAGCCTCGACCACATAGCTTCATTATTGTTTGTGTGTACTCCAGTTGTGTAAGTTTATCATTTTTATTATGGATATGTCCCTACAATAATCATACTACTGCACAAACGAAGCTTCAGTAACATCTGCGATTATTGGAGCCAATGTTACTGGTGCTTTCGTTATACAGTTGGCGGCAATTATTATAATATGCCTTAGTCTCAATCTGGATCGAGCGATAATGGTTCCTATTCTAGCAAACTTCTTCCTTCAACATATATTACATCGGAGGACAACATCTGCACAAGGTCTTCAAGTCATTTAATACTCGTAATTACAAACACAGCAACTTCTTAGTAGTTTCATTTGTTGTAGCCGCTTAATTGTCAAGTCTTCTCTAAAATTCTTTATGAACCGATTGTACATGAACATCAGGTACTGAAATAGGCGCCGTGACCTTGAAATCCCTCAAACGCTTCTGATTGGCTTGTCCATAAATTATAGTCTCACCTCAGTATTAATGAAAATTCTTTTATTGAACTCTATCACTCTACAATACTTTCAAAGTATATATCTCATTTTTATGTTTTCGCACGTCCTAGACAAAATAAAAATGTACTTCAACTGATGTCTTTTATAAAAAAAAATATGGACTACACTTCTCTCTTCATTGTACACTACTTCAATATTCATGTTTATACTTAAATGTCAAATTAGGAAATAAACTGAATGTCATCCTTCTTTTTTTTGTTTCAAAATGTCAAAAAAAACAAAAAAAATTTGAAAAATGTCAAAATTTTTCGTAGGAATGAACAAAAATTTCAATGGTGTTTTAATAAAATAAAAGTTGTCTATTTTATAGTAGCTCAATTATATATATATATATATATATATATATAAGTGTTTATATACTACTGAAATGCAAATTGATTAGCAGAATCTTAGAGAAACTGGTAGGTTCTGGGTTTGAATCTCGTGAAGCGAGATCGTGGTTGCGCACTGCCGAGGAGATCCACAATAGGACGAAACGGTCGTCCAGTGCTTCAACGTTTTCGATGGTGGTCTAGCTTCGGTTGACTCATGATCTCAACTATATAAAACAGAAATCGAAATAGAAAGGTTTTCTATTTTATAGTAGCTCCATTTTGTATATAAGTGTTTCATATACTACTGAAATGCAAATTTATTAGTAGAATTTTAGAGAAACAGAAAGGTGATTGTAGCTTGGAATCATTATAAAAAAAATATAAACTAAAAAACAAAAAAAGTCAGTGTAGTTTTTTCGTGACAAAATAATAATGACATTTAAATATTGAAATAAATATCCCCCATTTGTAACTGAAAAGGATGACCACCACGATATGAATGAAGGGGGTGAATTTTATATTATGATAAAGTAAAGTCAGTTTAACTATGAAATGTCAACCAAGTAGTATAAATGTTATTTGCAAAGCAAAATCATATTCTGTTTTATTCATTCGTTTGTTTGTTTAAAATGTATGACATTTAAAATATCCTTTTTTCTTAAAAAAAAAAAGTAAATTGTCTGTATGTTCAAATAGCAACAACAAGATAGAGTAGTCGAGGGGTTGACAACAAAAATCATAACCCATAATTCAGATAAATATTAATAGTTTGAAATGAATCCAATTGTTAGGATTGTATTATAATATATAGATTACTATGGTGTGTTTATAGGTAATCAGTTAGTGAATGTGTTTGTAAATATGAGATTAACGAAGTTGCATTTGTGTATTCAATAAATTTTCAATAAATAGCTTTTCTTTTACTAAAAGAAACATTAGCTGGTGATAAACAAAGATGGATAATGGCTAGCAGTGGGATTCAAAAAGCGCGTTTCGTCATATTTGGGACTCGTCAGCTGGATGTACTTGCGTCTCAGAGTTGATGTTCTCTCTGGGCTCGAACCCAGCAACTTTTGATTCAGTAGCTGAGTGAAGCGAAAGGTACTGGGTTCGAGTCTCAGAGTGAACATCAACTCTGAGATACAAGTAATTCCAACTGACAAGTCCCAAATAGGACGAAACACACACCCTGGATTCCAATGCTAGCCACTATCCATCTTTGCTCATAAACTAATATGTACTGTTATAAAATCTATTTAGTTAATTGTCCTTTGAATAGTCTCGGTAATCCTAGTGTTATACGCTGCTTTATTTAATTAAAATTTATCAATTTAGGGGATTTTTGCAGATTGTAACATTTTCAAAGTTGAATTTACGAGTTAATCTAAACTGGACCATCATTAAAAACCTCGAAGACTCCTCAGTAGTGCCTATACACTTTCCTGCACTAAAGACTTGAATGAAGGACCTTTGGTTTCACACGAGAACGCTTAACCTCTAGACCATTGTGACCAATTATTTTTTTAGTCATCAGTGTTTGTTGCTGAACCCATTCATGTCCACACAAACATACAACCACTATCATATGATACCATATGAAGCCAATGGAAGTTTATTGATTTCATTGAAATTGTTTCTTTACGCTGAATTGACGTCAATTCAAAATGGTTTACATTATTGTACCATGGCAAAAATGTTCAATTTACCTAATAACATATGTTCAAATCGATTTGTTTTAATTATGATTCTTTAAATGTTAAATTAAATTAATTTTCGTATGTCACTGAACTGGCTTTCTGTTGTTTATACACTTCATTTATAGTTCAATTATATTTATATACAAATTGAAGATCAATTTACGTACTTCCTTCAGTAAATAATTAATGATTAGTTGAGATCATAAGTCAACTGAAACTAGAACATCATGGAAAACCTGGATGCACTGGACGGCCTTTTAGTTCTATTGTGAGTCTAGAGAATAGGCGTTCGCGCGCGAGACCGATACGCCCTGGGTTCGAATCTTGCGAGGCGGGATCGTGGATGTGCAGTGCTGAGGAGTTTAACACTAGAACGAAACGGCTGTCCAGTGCTTACAGGTTGACCTTGGTGATCTAGCTCCAATTGACTCATGATCTCAACGATTAAAATTACTATAATATTCACTCAAACCCCTTCTGAAATTCATGATTAGTTGTTTGTCTTTTGAATGTAACCAGTAAAAGTATTTTATTCAAAATAATCTCTATTTTTGTGTTCTTTTTGTTGACATTTACGCATTCAATAATTGAGATCATGAGTCGATTGAAGCTAAACCACTATGGAAAATCCGGATACATTAGATGGCCGTTTAATCCTATTGTGAGATTCCTCATTTATTTGATTTGACTTATTAGAAATTAATTAGTATAATGTTACTTACTTACGCCTCTTACTCCCAATGGAGCATAGGCCACCCACCAGCATTAGTATCATGTTGAACTGGGTTTATTCAAAAACGAATGTTATGGTTTGTGATGCCCCCGAATGCCCTGGTACGGCTGAGAGTGAGGAGAGTCCGCTCTCCCTCTTCAAATGCTCTCACATGACCACGCGTATATAGCCTCTGTCTGGGAAGTCCTACTCACTGCCTTCTCACAGTGGCATTACTGTTGTTTACGAAATTGAGAGGACGAAAAGCAAATGTCCGACGCTTTAACCGGGTTGGTGGACACGGAAAGTCCAACTAGGGGAGTTGGAAAACCCTCATTCCAAACCAATGATGCACATGGGCTGGCTTCAGTATCCTGAGGGAACAAATGGCTTATGAATCAATCGTTGGTCACCGGCTACCATGGGACTGCATCTCTTTACGATGCTCCACTGCCTTGTGGACCAGATTTTTAGGTCAAAGGTTCCGTGTGCGGCCCCCTAAGAATGACTTCATGATTGAACACAGATATCACAACTATTTGATCTGTAGATTATGTCAAGTACAGTTAGACTTTCTTAATGTTGTTCATGTACATTCTATGGTACAGCATAAAAACGTAACAGTTTTCATGTAATTTTAATTCTGTTCATTTACATACAAACGGAAACGCTAATATGACCTTCAGAAGGTATTTTACGATTATTTTGGTCAGGAAAAGAAAAATATATAGCTGAATAATATTGTTTGAAAAAGTAAATCTGAAGCTTATCAAGAAATGTGGTATCTTTCAAATACACATAACGGATAACTTAATGAAGTACAGTGAAGTCTTGAATTCAGTTAACAGTAGATACCAGTAGAACCATGAAAAATATGTTCCTTCCTATTTAAGATCCTTATTTTATAGAAATATGACCCCAGTGTTTACGGACACCAGACTGTCACTTGCTTAACCACTTAGTAATTGTGTTAACCACTTGGTGCAAAAATCAAAAAAAAACTTCTGTTTATGCTACTCAAACGTGAGAGATTTTCTCACTGATTAATCAG
The DNA here is from genome assembly GCF_000237925.1 of Schistosoma mansoni. NCBI lineage: Eukaryota > Metazoa > Platyhelminthes > Trematoda > Strigeidida > Schistosomatidae > Schistosoma > Schistosoma mansoni. Next base: position 25,724,084 of record NC_031498.1, on the reverse strand, counting down.
AAAAAAAGGCAGTTGTTTATTGATTGTTCTGACAATAATGAAAATAATTTTAACGGTTGATATTATTCTGAACAATTTGTTGCTTCAGAACTGGCCTGCGTCAACATCTGAACTAAGGATAGGGAGTGAAGTAGTCGAACGCATCGACAACTTCACTTATCTTGGAAGTCTGATCAGCCCTAATGGATTGGTATCTAACGAAATCTCAGCACGAATTCAAAAAGCTCGTTCGCCTTTGACAACTTACGTCACTTATAGTGAAGGCGAGATATTTGTCCATCAGTTGAGGGGCGAGTATACTGCACAGCAGTTCGGTCTGTTCTACTTTACGGCTGTAAAACATAGCCATTAAGAGTAGAAGATACTTGTAAGTTACTAGTATTTTATCTCAGATGTCTTAGAAATATTCACAACATCTACTGGGATAACCAAGTAAGTAATAGTGAGGTTAGATGCACAGCATTAGGAAATGATGTTAAATCAGTTGATGAGGTCATGAATCTCCATCGACTGAGATGCTTGGGCCACGTATTACGTATGCCTGAACACCGATTACCACGACGCGCGATTCTGACTAGTATTGGGAACGGTTGGTGGAAGAGAGTTGGGAGAGGCCAAACCAAAACGTCGCACCAGAGCTTGAAGTCACTAACGTCTAGTCTGAGTCATGTTAGTAGATGCAGACTACTTGGTTGGAGTCCGTGTGACTATCGTAACCAATGGTTGGAGACTGTGGGTGACATGGCTCAGGATCAATCCCAGTGGCATCGGTGTGAACACTCTTCTACCAACTAATTCCTTCTCCTTCAATAGGATGACAATGCTGTATGTGAATGAATACTTTAAATAATCAATTCAATAAAATGTCGTATTTAAAAACCAACAATAAAACTAATTTATTCAATATACTCTGATCTTTTCTAATGTATTACCATGTTCCTATTTTCATGTATTAAATGATTTACAATAATCTAGTTGTTATATAAAGTGAGACTATACAAGAAACAATAGTCGGCATATAGAGATAAATGATTGAGGATTCAGTTCATTTATCTAAATTTCATTTAAGTCAGTCTAAGATAAAAAATTTACTCTATCATGTTTCTTTATGGTCCCCTTTGCCATAGTTTCCGATTAGTGATAAGTTATGTCTAGTTCTAAAATCACGAATGATTTGGATTGTAATTTATTATCTATTTCAATGATAATTTTTTTTAATAAATACATTCCCATATGGTGATGAATTTTCCTGTTTTCATTTACTACATTATCATAATCGTTTTACTTAGTATCATATATGGGATTTCAATAAGTCAATTCAAAGCAAAACGATGGATTATCGTAACGAATTCTTTTTCAATAACCATTCAATTAGAAGGGGTTTTGTGGGGATTTCAGTATTTTCGTAGTTAAAATCATGAGCCAATTGAGGCTAGACCACCATGGAAAACCTGGAAACACTGGGCGACCGTTTCGTCCTATTGTGGGACTCCTCATCAGTGCGAATCCACGATCCCGCCTCGCGAGATTCGAACGCATCGGTTAGGTGCTCTTGCGCTAGATTGATAGGTCCTGGGTTCGAATCTCGTGAGGAGGGATCGTGGATGCACACTGCTGAGGATTCACATAATAGGACAAAACGGTTGTCCATTGCTTCCAGGTTTTCCATGGTGGTCTAACTTCAATTGACTCATGATCTCAACTATATAAAATTACTAAAATCTCCACAAAAACCCCTTCTGATGTGTAAAAATCGTTTAAAGATTCCCATAATATTGAAAGACTAATATTTGAACGAAGAATATTCCTTTCGATAAATTCTCTTCAGGTTCTACAATTCACAGATCAAGATTAATAATCCAAAAACAATGGCCAGGTTAAAGACAAAGTACATCGTTTAAAGCATGTAAATTTAGGATTGTCGAACTAAATAGAATAAAATTGTATGATGTTGATGCAACTCATATAGAAGGTTAACTGTGAAAATTTAGGATCCATGATCAGAATATATATGGGTCAGATAAGGTGAGAGAGATGTGATAGTGCAATAATAATTCGACCTAGTGGAAGACTAAATTGTGTGAAAAATTAGGAAGACGTAATAAGGAGGGATCAATGCGAAGTGAATGAATCATGAATAGGGGAGATTAATGACGATGTTTAACCAATAATAAAAAAAATAATAATTGTGAATAAAGATAAGAGAGACAATTACATTTGACTATGAAAGGTCGTGAGTACTATAGTCAAATTAGGTCATCAAATAGCTAAGATTACTATTGATTATTTGGCCTTGTGGTTGGCCAAGGGAGGGGCAGGGGTTGGAGATATTTCTTCTCTACACATAGCTCCGGTTTCTTCATCCTGATGGCTACTGCTTCAGCCTCAGAACCTGAAGAGAATTTATCGAAAAGAATATTGCTCGTTCAAATATTAGTCTTCTAATATGTAAAAATGTTTCTCAGTATTGAAAAGTTTTCACATTTCTTGATTTGTAACGGTTTTTTAAAAATCAGTTCTGGGTTCAGGGTTCGAAATCTTGACAACAGCCATCGAAATATCATGCAAACGACACAGAGAAAAAAAGAAGGAATATCATTAAAAAGAAAATAATCAAAATCTCAAAGCCAACTATAAAAGAAAACACAAACAACTGCGTGATCAACCTATCAAAACAACCACTAGCAAACATAGAAGAACATTTACTCTGAAAGAGATTGAACTACAATACAAACGAAGCCTCAAAACTAGAATTCTTCGCAGCACTCAAAACTTCCGGAATAAGTGAGTAAACGCAACACGATTCACCAGGTTTTGAGATTCAGGATATTTTGTGTAGTAATAATGAATGGGCGAGACTATAACTTATGGACGACCTTTAACGAATCTTAAGTGACCTAGAGAAATGTTAGTCAATCAGTAAACAGTCAGCATAGAGTAAAAATATATTATACAAAAACAAATAATTAAAGTCGATATACTTCTTTTATATGGTCCGAAAACTTCTCAAGGTCAGATATAGGTTCAGAAGTTCTAAAATCATAGTGCATACGGTACAGGAACTCATCCATATGGCTCCATAGTAGTCGACCTCTGGAGCCATGATAAGGTCATAAAAAACCTCTCAGCCTCGACCACATAGCTTCATTATTGTTTGTGTGTACTCCAGTTGTGTAAGTTTATCATTTTTATTATGGATATGTCCCTACAATAATCATACTACTGCACAAACGAAGCTTCAGTAACATCTGCGATTATTGGAGCCAATGTTACTGGTGCTTTCGTTATACAGTTGGCGGCAATTATTATAATATGCCTTAGTCTCAATCTGGATCGAGCGATAATGGTTCCTATTCTAGCAAACTTCTTCCTTCAACATATATTACATCGGAGGACAACATCTGCACAAGGTCTTCAAGTCATTTAATACTCGTAATTACAAACACAGCAACTTCTTAGTAGTTTCATTTGTTGTAGCCGCTTAATTGTCAAGTCTTCTCTAAAATTCTTTATGAACCGATTGTACATGAACATCAGGTACTGAAATAGGCGCCGTGACCTTGAAATCCCTCAAACGCTTTTGATTGGCTCGTCCATAAACTATAGTCTCGCCATTTCAAGTCTCTTTCACTGTAATTCTTTTTCCCACATAAAAGTTAACCTTAATCGACCAGTATTAAAGAAGAGTAAAGGTTGTTTTTGTTTTAAATAATTGAACATTGAAAACATTTATATTATAAACTTAATTAACATGAAATTTGATCATTGATGACTAAAAGAAATGACAAAAATAAAATAGATTTCCTATATTGGCTATTGAAAAATAAAACCCAGAAGTGAAAATGAAAGGAAAATAGAATGGAAAAGTAGTAGTATATAGAACAATCTAGTTTTATGATGATTGTTTGAACATCTTCAATGATTTATCTATCTATCTCTTTCCGGTTCTTTTTCATTCCTTTGCTTACTTTCCTTTATCTTATACATGCACACACACACACACAGACACGCAAAATAAATAAAGATGGATACTTTCTTTCATAAGGTTTTGTTTACTATTTCCGAATTCGAACAAAATTATTGTTATTCAATACCAAACACCAAAGAAGACAACAAGAGTATGTAGTAGTGATATCATAATAAAAAAAGAGTAAAAGGTAAAGAGACAAAGTGGAAAGTGGTACTATTTCGTAGAAGATAATAAGGTCAAACTAAAGATAGAAAAAGACAATAAGAACAACAAAAGCCTAATTTATAACACGAATAGTGTAATAAAAAAAGAAGAGCAATGACAGCACAAATACACACACACACACACACTTACAAATGCTGACAAAAACAACTTTTTCAGTTTATTACTTTTCTAATTTGTGCTTTTCTTTATGCATACAGTCAATTGTTTATTTCCTTTTACCGGTTGTTGTAATTACTGTTTTTATTTTTGTTTTTTTTTTTTTTTTTGGGGTGGGGGGTGGGGGTGGGGTAAAATAACTGGTTTTCTTTTTTTCATTTTTTATTCAGATATCTTAGGAGTAAACAAATAAATAAGTTGGTTGACATATATTTTTCTCTCTCTCTCTCACTCGATATACCTTTAATCCCTAGTGATTAAATTGATGAACTAATAATTGTTAGTAAATTTAAACATAAAAGTAAAAGTGAATAGAAGCGAAATAATTACGGTATAGTTTAAAGTTTAATATCAAGTGAAGTAGAATAAACGAATTGTTCAAGGTTTTGACTAACTTACTCACCCACTCACACTTATGCCTATCTTCAGTTTATTGCTGATGTACGAATATGTATCCGTGTATTAGTATGTAGGTATTTCAAGTTAGATTGATGTATTGAAGTATAGAAATACATGAAAATTTTTAAATTATTCACTTCCTCACAAATCCTCCTTCTCTCACGCTCTGTTTATCTCATCTTTCTATTATACAGAGTCTATTTTGTTTTCGCATAGTTGAAATCATGAGTCGATTGAAGCTAGACTACTATGGAAAACCTGGAAACCCTGGACGGCCGTTTCGTCCTATTGTAGGACTCCTCAGCAGTGTGCATCCACGATTTCGCCTCGCGAGATTCGAATTCAGGACCTATCAATCTCGTGCCAGAGCACTCAATCGATAGACCACTGAGCTGGCATCCGATTGTGGTAATGTCTAACTCCAACCAATCCACGAAGTTGAGCAACCGTTCATCTATTGTCTTCAGTGAGTTGATATCTCACAACAGATCTGGTTGAACTCCACTGGTTACTGCTTCTCACTATAACTCCAGGAAATATCTCTTGAAGTCAGTCACTAGTGAGCATATGACTATAGATCAGAAGGGGTTTTGTGGAGATTTTAGTATTTGCATAGTTGAAATCATGAGTTAATTGAAGCTAGACAACCATGGAAAACCTGGAAGCACTGGATGGCAGTTTCGTCCTATTGTGGGACTCCTCAGCAGCTTCAATTGACTCATGATTTCAACTATGCAAATACTGAAATCACCACAAAACCCCTTTCTGATCTATAATCATATGCTCACTAGTGACTGACTTCAAGGAATGTTTCCTAGTGGGAAATAAACAAAACTTAACAACTTAATTAGTTTTTAAGTATAATGATGTTGTATAGATAAGTAGTTTAATTATTGCTGTCATCTCAAAGAATAAAAGATTTAATAGATAAGATATAATGAAAAAGATAAATTAAGACAAGTAATGGTAATTAGAATTTTAATTATGTCAATGAAAGTAGAAAAGTGACATTGTCAAGTCATTGATATTTTTTTATATTTTTTTACATTTTTCTTAAAGCAAAGAAAAATTGTATATGTTCAAAGATGGATAGTGGCTGGCAGTGGAACCCAGGATGCGCGTGGATTTTACTGTTAGCCACTATCCATCTTTGCTTATAATGCTTCTGGCTTCAGGCAATATCAAGACAGCCTGCATAGGATGCACATATGCCAATAAGAGACTGATCAGTTGCAGTCCAAAATAACAATGGGAGGATACAAGTAAACAACAACAAGTGAATATAACTTCACCCCATTGCACAAGAAGGTGGCTATCAGGATTCAGTAGCTGAGTGGATGACGCGATGGCGTTTGAAGCGAACGGTACTGGGTTCGAGTCCCAGAGTGAACGTCAACTCTGAGATGCAGGTGCATCCATTTGACGAGTCCCAAATAGGACGAAAAGCGTGTCTTGGGTTCCACTGCTAACCAGTATCCATCTTTGCTTATAAAGCTTGTGACTTCAGGCAGTCTGCATAGGATGCACATATGCCAATAAGAGACTGATCAATGACAGTCCAAAATAACAATGGGAGGATACAAGTAAACAACAACAAGGGAATTGTATATGATGTTTTAAGTTTATTTGCTAAAGTAATTGTGGCAACTTTTTATGTTAAATATTACCAACAAGATGAGTAGAATAAATTTTCCATGAATGAAAAGTAATTTTATAATAAACTACTTAAAGTTGATTGATCACTGTGTGGTGATCAATGTCATGTATATCACATCGTTGTTAGTGAAGATCGGATCCTATCGATCAAGTTGCAATGTGGTCACTAGTCTAGATGACCCGACATTGAGTGCACTTACAATAAACTACTTCAAGAAATAATGATTGTACACAAACAAAATAAACATAGTTCTACTGGGAAGATTTGACTTATCCAGTAAAAACGTTAAGTATTACTGCAATCTTTTTTTCAAAAGTTATTTGATCTATTATATAGCTGAGATCATGAGTTAATTGAAGCTAGACCACCATGGAAAACCTGGAAGCATTGGACGACCGTTTCGTCTTATAGTGGGACTCCTCAGCAGTGCGCATACATGATCCCACCTCGCGAGATTCGAATCCAGGACCTACCAGTCTCGCACCTAAGCACTTAACCGATAGACTACTGAGCCGGCCGACATCCAACGGTTTTAATGTCTAACTTCAACCAATCCACGAAATTGAGCAAACATTCACTAATGTCTTCAGTGAGTTGATATCTCTCAACAGACCTTGTTGAACTCCACTGGTTACAGCTTCTCACCAGAACTCCAGGAAATACCTCATGGAGCCAGTCACTAGTGAGCGTATGATCATTATCAGTAGGGGGTTTTGTGGAGATTTTAGTAATTTTATATAATTGAGATCATTAGTCAATTGAAGCTAAACCGCCATGGAAAACCTGGATTTATTACTTCAAAATTATTGTTTTTAAACTAATAGCCAGATCATTCTATTATACGTAAAAAATGGATTTGCAAATCCTGGCAAATGTTTTGAAAACCTTTTGTTATCAACCTAATTCACAATCTAATAAAATTACATCATTTTAGATGAAGATACAACGATGGAACAAGACGACTATGACGTAATCTTCAAAGTGAATCACATCAATTACAAAGAACAAAATAGATGGCAAACTGTTTGTCATTTTTATTTTTACTTACCAATTTTATTAAATCGTACAGACAATCAAGGACACGAACTTAATCGAGAAAGCACCGGTATTTTCGATAGACAAAATAAAAAATTACAGGGAACTCCCCGAACTTCAGTTAGTTTACTGTCATTACACTTCGAGAAACAAACTCAAAACATCAATCAATACAAGAAGAAAGGTCATTCCTTCATATAATTCAAGATCATGCAAATGAGGTATAAAGTCAGCTATCCAAATAGAAACTCATCAGAGTAGATTGTTTTGGATTCTGTGGAATATTTAGTCACTGATGCTTTTGTTTAGAAAAACAATGAAGTTTTTAAAACCAAACTATTTAACTGATATAAGGCGACACTACAAAATGGAGTTGACTACTGGTGAGAGCGTGACAGTTTTTCTTTAATGTGTAGGCAAGTCGGTACTGTTTTCTAAACATCATTCAAGCTTACAACATTAACGGTTATATTAGCTAAAGTAATTTTTTCCAGATTATGTCCATGAAATCTTCTTATCCTTAAAAAATATTAGTTTAGATAATCTACTTTTATTAATCTGTTCCATCATGCTATGGATATACAAAAGGAAATAAATACAAGGCTGCTAGTGAAGAAGAAATTAGCAGGGAGATATAGTAAACCGGAGAAATCAGTCAAGGACAAAGAAGGAAAGACAATCACTGAGACTCAAGAACAGAGGAAAAGATGGGCAGAATACTTCGAGGAACTGCTGAATAGACCAGCCTCATTGAATCCACCGAACACCGAAGCAGCACTCACTTACCTTCCTATAGATGTCACTCCACCAACGATCGAAGAAATCAAGATGGCCATCAGACGAATCAAAAGTGGGAAGGCGGCAGGACATGACAATATACCAGCAGAAGCACTGAAGTCAGACATTGAAGTAACTGTAAACATGGAAAAGAGGAAGGCCAAAGAACACATTACGCCGGGAAATAGAAGCAGATATGAAAAGGATGAATAACAACTGGAAAGAACTGGAAAGGAAGACTCAGAACAGAGTTTGATGAAGAATGCTAGTGAGCGGTCTATGCTCCTCGACGAGGGGTAACAGGCGTAATTAAGTAAGTAAGTACTAGTGAATATTAATGTTTGTATAGAAATATCGTTATGAAAGTATAAGGATTTATCCACCAAAAAAGTATGTGGTTAAAGATTTGTCTGTTACAGAGTGATGAAAATCGGAACTCGACACCTTGTTGTGAATTAATGAAATGGACTTTGATGCCCATGCTGAGGATTTTCAAAGTATCTTACTGATGATGAGATTTGATATGGAGCCAATTGGTTGGTGATTAAATACTAATGAGCCATAAATTCACAGAGATTATAAGAAGCTTGGTTTATTTGATTAATAAAACTCATTATTCTGAGCAACAATTACATAAATTGAGATATCAAGAAATTCTAAACATTAGTTTCGTCCATTTTTTAGATCAACCTAATTTAACCCTTTGTTATTTTGCTCTGTTCAAGAAATACAAAACAGTTAAGAAGAGGTATCTTTGAGACGATAAATCATGGAACAATGAAACCATTCTAAGGTCAAACTTCGGAGGACATTCAGGGATGTTATGAATGATGGAAACGCAATTAGTATAAGTGGATTGCTACAAGTAGGATATATATCGGATGGGTTCAGATTACTGTAAGCTGAAAAGTGTAAACTAACTGTCTTTTTCAACCCCCGATTGGTATATTAGTTAGACAAACTAACTAACTGTCAGGAATAATGTATGTGAATGTCAAATTTTACATTAACGTAATATCCCCATAAACAAACTGTATTTATAGTTAGCATGGTTGAAATTGAAACTCGATAACTTTATGAATATGTGCAGAAACATCATTTATGGTTAAGCAGTTCAATGAATAAACGTCCATGTACAACAACGTACATACGATTCCACACGTGGTACTAGAACCCAGGACCTTTGGTCTTGCGTAAGAACGATTAACACCTAAACCGCTGAGCCGGCATCAAACGATGTTAATGTCTAACTTCAGTCAATCCTAGATATTGCGCGACCGTCCACCACTATCTCCAATAAGTAACTGGCTCTATACCAGGCACGGTTGGACTCCACTGGCCACAGCTTCTCACTAGAACTCCAGTAAATACTTCATGAAGCTAGTCACTAATAAGTACATGATGTTTATTATCAGAATGGTAGTTTGTGGATATTGTAGTAATTTTTAATAGTTGATATCATAAGTCGTTTAAAGCTAGACCACTACCGAGAATCTAGAAGAACTGGACGAGTTCCACGTGCAGGATCATGTATGCACATTGCTGATGAACGCCATCCAGTACTTCCAGATTTTTAATGGCGGTCTAGTTTTAATCGACTCAAGTATTCAACTACTACTACTACTACTACTACTACTACTACTACTACTACTACTACAGTATCCATAAAACCCCATTAAAAATTATAAAACCCCATTAAAAATTAGTTTATTGATGATTATTAACTTGAATTAATAACAGGGATATTTGATCTTTGACAGAAAAACAAAAAAAAAAGATGGACAATGGAGAAAGATATTTTTTTCTAAAAATGCATATCATTAATTTTTCCGTAATTCAAACGGAAAGAATTTCACAAGTTAAAATTATTAGTATTATGTATGTTCTCATGGGACTTAATAGGAATAATGATAATGAACGTATCTTGATAATAGTGTAGTGAGCAAGAACACGAGTGGCACACACAGAGTATCTTAGCAAAATATGACAACCATACAGTAAATAGTCAGTTTGCAAACTATCAATCAATCATCTCAATCTTGACCATTCCTTCCTTAAATATCAGTCCATCGTCTCCGACTATTATTGTTCATGTATTTTCATACAAATTGCTTTTCGTTCCTGTTCTTTCCTTATCAATCTTCTACTGAAATACATTCAATACCCTACCATCGTTATATACTACTTATGTGGATATAAGTAACCCATACCATAATAGATTCATGATATTTTACTAGGTTTATTAATAACTAATAATGTTAATTAAACTTTAGTGGACTAGAATTAGTATTTATGTTTGGTTATATAGAATCAACAGTATATAGATAACAACTTCAAACATGATACCTTGTATATATGTAATCACTCAATGACATACGAACTAACTTGATGCCAAACGCTATCTAATTTAATTAATATTAATCAAGAAATACTTTATTAATGGATTATATCAATGATCATTTGTAATTTGATATTGAATAAAAAATTCAATTCATTACATATAAGACTTTCATACAAAATGGTTAGAGTTATTTTTTTTTATATTAACAAAAGAATACTTCGAATTCACTTGGTATTGTTTGTTTGAATCTTTCCATCGATGTGTTAGGACTGCAACTGATCAGTCTCTAATTGGCATATGTGCCTCGATATAGCCTTAATTCACAAGCATTATAAGCAAAGATGGACAGTGAATTCAAACTTCACCTCATCGCACAAGCAAGTGGTTATCAGGACTCAGTAGCTGAGTGCATAACTCGATGGCGTTTGAAGCGAACGATACTGGGTTCGAGTCCCAGAGTGAACATCAACTCTGAGATGCAAGTACATCCATTTGACGAGTCGCAAATAGGACGAAACTAGCCTACTGGATTCCACTGCTAACCACTATCCATCTTTGCTTATAAAAGAATACTTCATTCATTGAAATATGTGTAATTGAATGATCATTTATTCAGTAAGTAATGGAAAATACTGAATTTTCATATGTTAGTTAGTCTCTATCAATACAATTCTTGTTTAAATGAAAGTATTGTTTGTTTGTAAAATTAGCAGATTATTATTTATCTAAATAAAGTTAGATAGAATTTACAAAAGTGTCAACTTCAATGGTTTTTTTGAAGTTATATAATATTAGAATGGGATTTGTGAAGATTATAATATTGTAGTAGTTGAATTTATGAGTTGATCTAAACTAGAGTATCATTTAAAATTGGGAAGCACTGGATGGCCATTTCATCCTAGTACGGGACTCGTCAGCAATGAACATTCAAAATGAGTTTACTGGAGTTCTAGTGCGAAGCTGTGAACAGTGGAGTTCAATCCGTGTCGTGTGTGAGACATTGATTCAAACGATGGAATGGCTTTTGATTCTCAGAAACTGATTGATTTATTATCATTATAAAAGATCACTTACAAAAAATCAATAGATTTCAAATAATTTGAATAATAATCAGTTAAATTCCATGAGGTAATTCCTGAAGTTCTAGTGAGAAGTCGTGACTAGTGCAGTTAATCCATGTCAGGTAGAGACAGGTATCTAGCTGAGTACAATGGAAGATGGTTGCGCAATTTCGTGGATTGGTTGATGTTAGACATTAACACTGTTGGATGCCGGTCGGCTCAGTGGTCTATCGGTTAAGTGCTCTGGCGCGAGACTGATAGATTCTGGGTTCGAATCTCACGAGGCGGGGTCAAGGGTGCACACTGCTGGGGAGTTCCACAATAGAACGAAACGGCCGTCCAGTGCCTCTAAGTTTTCCATGGTGGTCTAGCTTCAATTGACTCATGATCTCAACTATATGAAATTACTAAAATCTCCACAAAAACCCTTTCTGCTAAATTATGATTTATTGTTGATTACCTTTAAGTACTATCTTACTTTAATATAATGCACGCAATGTCGAATCACCTAGACTAGTGACCAAATTACAACCTTAATCGCCGGGATTTGATCTTCACCTAGAAGGACCTGACATACTTGGCATTGATCACCACCCAGTGACCAATCAATAGTAAATTCTGATTTGTATTAAGATTTTATTATTACTTTTACATAAATAAGTAAATCAGTATGAAATGAGAAATGTCCACTACTTCATATTTATTTACTTAATAGTAAAATGACAATTAAGTTGGAAATAATCTACATTTATTTATCTCGCGCACCAGTGCGAGACTGATATGTCTTGGGTTCGGATCTCGCGAGGTGGGATCGTGGATGTGCACTGCTGAGGAGTCTCACAATAGGACGAAACGGTCGTCCAGTATATCCAGGTTTTCCATGGTAGTCTAGCTTCAATCGACTCATGATTTCAACTATATAAAATTACTGAAATCTCCACAAAACCCCATCCCGATAACATTCATTTTTCACAAAATTCCTTAACGGTCGTACGTTTCAATGGATAAAGAATGAAACTATAGATCGATTCATTTAACTACTTCTATATTTTTTCTTCTGTTATGCATCAAAGTGATAGAATAAAGCGAAAAAAAGTGATTATCTGCTTGATTAAACATTCAAGCTTATTAAACAGATTGAAGTTTTTTTCTCATTCAGTTCATACTCAACAACTACTTGAACTTCAAAATGAAATCATTGATGAAGAAGACAACAAGAAAAGTAAAGTAAAGTGAAGAAAAAGAAGAAAGATCCTAACGAAGAAGAAAACCCTCTTTCATATGTCTATACTTGTATATGTTCGTGTGAGTATGTGTTTAGATTGTAACTTCAACTTTAGATTGTTACTTCAGTTAACCGATATTTATGGAGTATTTTGGAGGGGAAAGCTAAGAAGTCAATTTTTTTGTTTAGTAGTTAGTATGTTGCTGATTGTTTTCTCGTTCTCTATCTATCCAACTTTTTTCCCATCCAAGTAATGAAAACATCTCTATCCTTCATGAACATGTTCAAATAGGTATATATAAATGCATTAATCTAAATAAAAGATGACTACCTTAGAAGAACAAGTAAACTGAATGAAGACAGCGTTATGTTCAATGTACAGTAAATCGTGTATTTTGTAATGTAACCCTACCGGTGCTTCCATGTTCTCTTCTTCTTCAATACTCTTCAAGAATAAAGTAAACATTTCAAGTGTTTGTAACTTTCTTTTTTCTGTTTCAAACTATTCAGTTATTTTGTTATCTTGGAAACAAAGGCCAAAACAAATAAAACTGGGAATTAAGAGTTTGATTAGGCTTTTCTGCTATTTATTATTTATCTTTCGTCTTTTTTTTGAAGATTGTGAAATAAAAAGTTTCAGTGATTAAAATGTATAGAGATTATTATATTGTATGAGATGTTTAAAACTGTTAGAAGGGTAATTAAACTAAGAGATGAAATCTACTTGGTAATTGTGAGGATGACCTGCGAGTAAACACGAGGAAGCTCTAATAATCTCAGAAAGAGCCGTAGATATTCCATCCAATCATCTTTTGGAAGAATATTCTGGAATCTCCAAGTGTAGCCTCCCTGTTGGACAAATGCTCCTGTATGAGGATTGGAGGACTATATTGATGATTTTGTTTTACTAAAAACTATAAATACCTGACAGTTTTATACCATAATTGACACTGTTTTGGAATAGCGTTCCTTCCACTTGTCTTCTATCTTTTCATTTGTGACTTGGAGGGATCTAGCGTTCGAGTGCTCAAGTTATACACTGTATATTAGGAATCTAAGTTCTAGATATAACAGTAATCGGTTAAAAAACTATATATTTGGTTAATTTTTGAGATTTACTAAATTAGTAGACGATTAATATATACTCACTGATGTGTAACTGTAAGATAAGTTCATGAAGTTCTAGTGGAAAGTTTTGTTTGACAGAGTTCAATCACTTCGATATTAAAATATACCTTACTAGTTTACCATTTGAAACTAGTCCGTTAAAAAAATTCCACAAAATAAACACTTATCAGCTATCCTAGGAGCAGTAGTAAACAAGGATCTAAGTTTAAAACATTATTTGATTAAAATAAGTAAGACGAATCAAGAGTTGGACGATAACCAAAGAATATTATTCAGTGTGGATCAGTTTATTTTGCAAAGCTGAGAAGTACAGATTTCTGGATACAGATAAATTAGTTTGAAGTTATCCAGTTTATCATCATAAATAAAGGTTCTAAGTTCTTTCAGATAACATAGTCATAATACACTTTGATGAAGCGTCAGAAAGTAGAGCATTCAAGAAAATAACTTGATCTGATAACAGTAAATAACATGTTTCAATAAGACTTTTATTAAATAATCACTATTATGTTTTGATGAAGTTTTGTTCTCTAAGCTGAATGGCTTGATCACGGAACTTTCATCGTTCTTCATTTAGAAGTCTATAGTTTATTCTGATGTTGTTCAGAAGAACGATAAAAAGTTCAATGATCAAACTATCCAGCTCAGAGAACAAAAGTTTATCAAAACTTAATAGCTTTTCTGTAATGTAATCATTTTCAAAGTAGTTATTAAGTTTCCTAAGAATGTATCAGATAGAACATCATAATCAGAAGGGGGTTTCGTGGAGATTTTATTAATTTTATATAGTTAAGATCATGAGTCAACTGAAGCTACACCAAAATGGAAAACCTGGAAGCACTGGATGGCCAACTCGTCCCATTATGGGACTCCTCAGCAGTGCGCATCCACGATCCCGTCTCGCGAGATTCGAACCCAGGACCTACTAGTCTCGCGCCAGAGCACTTAACCTCAGGCCGCCATCCGACGGTGTTAATGTCTAACTTCAACCAATTTCGCGAAATAGAGCCACACATTCACCATTGTCTTCAGTGAGTTACTATCTCACAACAGATCGGGTTGAACTCCACTGGTCACTGCTTCTCACTAGAACTCCAGGAAATACTTCAGGCCGGCATCCAACGGTATTGATGTCTAACTTCAACCAACATCATAATATTGAATATTTACCAATATTCCTGTTGAATGAAAACAGGTTTCCTCAAAAGACACTGAATAATATATACATACACACATCTTTGTATTGTTGTTATTGACCTCAAAGTTTATCATAACTGGTAAAAGCTTATTATTAGTTTTATTTCTTTAAAACCCACTGCGTGTTTTTTTTTTTTGGGGGGGGGAGAGGTTAATAAAATCCTGAAAATGAGTTTAAATAATAATAATAATATTCAAATGCTCATTAACTATTATGAACCTTTTTATTTATGTAGAATATAATAAATAACTTGCCCTAAGGCAATTTTCTAGTTATTGGCCCCATATAATATTTTATTCAGATAACTTTATTTGATTCAGCTAATAAATGCTACTTATAATAATAATAATAGTAGTATTATTAATGACTATTATTTTAATGGAACACTTTGAGAACTTTCTAGATTTCTAACTCGTTCTAGATGAATAGTTTGGAGTTAACTATTCATTATTCAACAGTTTGTATTAAAAGAAAACACAATTAGTGTTTTTTCACAATTAAACAAGTGGGTAAATGGTATTATTCTATGAAATGTTTACTTAGATTTATGAGATGAAACCAAGTTACAGCTACTCTGGGGGCTACTGCCAGTCCCGGGTAGAGGAGGAGGGTTGGGCATGGGGTTAGCGACTATATCCCGTAGAAAACCAACTCGCTGAGAATTTTAGAATTTTCTTGATTTCTAACTTGTTCCACTGAACCCACCTAACATCGAAGCAGCACCCACAGACCTCCCAATCGATGTTGGCCCACCAACAATTGAAGAGATCAGCATGGCCATTAGACAAGTCAAGAGTGGCAAAGCAGCGGGACCAGATAACATCCCGGCTGAGGCACTGAAAGCAAATGTATCAGCAACTGCAAAGATACTCCACACCCTCTTCAGTAAGATTTGGAACGAAGAACAAGTACCAATAGACTGGAAAAAAGGACTTCTGATCAAGATACCAAAGAAAGGCGATCTCAGCAAGTGCGACAACTATAGGGGCATCACTCTTCTCTCAATACCAGGAAAAGTCTTCAACAGAATATTGTTAAACAGGATGAAGGATTCCGTGGATGCCCAACTTCGAGATCAACAAGCTGGATTTCGTAAGGATAGATCGTGTACAGATCAAATCGCAACTCTACGTATCATTGTAGAACAATCAGTTGAATGGAATTCATCACCGTACATCAACTTCATTGACTACGAGAAGGCATTTGATAGCGTGAACAGGACAACACTATGGAGGCTTCTTCGACACTACGGTGTGCCTGAGAAGATAGTCGATATCATACGGAACTCCAATGATGAACTAAACTGCCAAATCGTCCACGGAGGACAACTCACCGACTCATTCGAGGTAAAGACTGGTGTTAGACAAGGTTGCTTACTCTCACCCTTTCTCTTTCTCCTGGTGATCGACTGGATCATGAAGACGTCAACAACTGGAGGAAAGCATGGGATACAGTGGACAGGCAGGATGCAGCTGGACGATCTAGACTTCGCAGATGATTTGGCTCTTCTATCACAAGCGCAACAACAAATGCAGGAGAAAACGACCAGTGTAGCAGCAGCCACAGCAGCAGTAGGTCTCAATATAAACAAAGAGAGCAAGACTCTCCGATGCAATACAATATGCACCGATCAAATTAAACTTGACGGAGAAGCTTTGGAAGATGTGGAAAATTTTACATATCTGGGCAGCATCATTGATGAACACGGTGGATCTGATGCAGATGTGAAGGTGAGGATCGGCAAAGCAAGAGCAGCATACTTACAACTGAAAAACATCTGGAACTCAAAACAATTGTCAACTAACACCAAGGTTAAAATTTTCAATACAAATGTGAAGACAGTTTTACTGTATGGGTCGGAGACGTGGAGAACTACGAAAGCCATTATCCAGAAGATACAAGTGTTTATTAACAGTTGTCTACGCAAGATACTTCGGATTCGTTGGCCAGACACTATCAGCAACAAGTTACTGTGGGAGACAACAAACCAGATTCCATCGGAGGAAGAAATCAAGAAGAGGCGCTGGAAGTGGATAGGGCACACTGAGGAAATCACCCAATTGCGTCACAAGATAAGCCCTCACATGGAATCCTGAAGGCCAAAGCAAAAGAGGAAGACCAAAGGACATATTACGTCGAGAAATAGAGACAGACATGAGAAGAATGAACAAAAATTGGATAGAACTAGAAAAGAAGGCTCAGGACAGAGTGGGTTGGAGAATGCTGGTCGGCTGTCTATGCTCCATTGGGAGTAACAGGCGTAAGTAAGTAAGTAAGTAAGTAAGTAAGTAACTTGTTCTAGATGAGTAGTTTAGAGTTTACCACTCATTATTCAACAGTTTTATTAGAAGAAAATACAATTAGTGTTTTTCACAAGTAAACAAGTGAGTAAATGGTATTATTTTATAAAATGTTTACTGAGAATAATGAGATGAATCCAAGTGACAGATTCGTTACATAACAATGATAGGTGTTTAAAACCTATCGAGATGGTGTCCTTAACATTGGTTTCACTCTAATCGATACCTGTCAGCATAGTATATTTTCAGATTTCATATAAATGATACACTCTGTAGGATTTTAATTGAAATCAACTACTGTAGCAGTAGAACTCCGCCTGTAGTTCCTGTGGGAGTTACTGCTGATCTCAAGTACGGGTAAAGGAGGAGGGTTGGGCATCGGGTTAGCGACTCCATCTCGTAGAAAACCAACTCGCTAAAAATACGCTAACTGTAGCAGTAAGAGTTAATATCACTAACTTATTTGTAAAATAACTGCTTTAGATGAAATTAAAATTTGTTCACTTAGTTGACAAGGATTCGTATAAAATATTATGGTTATCGTCTCATCCAGTGATCAAAAGTAGTTCAGTTTTCATGAAATCACATAGAATATCCACAATACTGGAATTTCATTAACAAAATTCTTTCAGCTCTAGTAACTGGGTTAAGATTGATCGGTCTTCACTATTGAGCTAGCACATATCGGGTGTATTCTTTGACAATAAAGCTTAATGGATCTCTTTATTATGATTAGATCTAAATTTGTTTAAAAATCATATACAGGGTTCATCTAAAAATTACTCTTCGTATCAAGAGTTCAATTTTTAAAACAAATATTCAATTCGTATACACGTAAGTAAAAATATTAAATATGATCATAACAATTAATTAACTGAGTTGATGGGTCAATCAAAGCTAGACTACCATGAAAAACCTGGGAGTACTGGACGCCCGTTTCGTATTACTATGATACTCCTCAACAGTGAGCATCCACGATTCCCCACGCTAGCGCTTAACCCTTAGACCATTGAGCCGATACCTATAAGTGTTATTATCTAACTTAAACCAAACCATGGGATCGAAGGTGCTGGGTTCGAGTCCCGCGTGTGGGATTACGGATGCTCACTACTGAGACGTACCATACTAGGACGAAACGGCCGTCCAGTGCTTCCAGGTTCTCGATGGTGTTCTAGCTTTAATTGACCCATGAACTCAATTATTAAATTACTAAAATCTCCACAAAAGCCCTCTTTGATAATAAATATAACAAATTTAAATGATATCAAATCTTTTTTGACAATAATAAAAATAATCTTTTTTTAAGATTTAGTAGATCAACCAAATTTAAGACATGCAATTTGATCAAATAGATCTGTACCCTAAAAATTGGGGGCACAAATCCATGAAGTCACTGACTAGTGGACATAGCTATGTTGGTAGGTGTAGACTACCAGGTTGGGATACGCGAGATGATAGCAATGTATGGTTAGAGACCCTGAATGACATAGCTCAAAATCGTTTGCAATGGCGAAGGTGCATCCACTCTTTGTGTTCTGCCAAATTATAATTTTCGGAATTATTCATGTCTCAATCTTTTTTCTCTTTTCAAATTTATTTTACTGGATTATACTCCTTGAATAACATTATCAAAACCTAATCTTTTGGATTACTGCTTATACTCTTACTACTTCTACCACTATGGGATATGAATCGACAACTGGATCTCTGTGCTAATGTGGTATGGCAACTCGAACTGATGTACGTACGTACGAAGTTCTACGTTGTGAATGACTGACTGATTAAAAACTAAGGACCAAATAAAATGTACTTTACTAAATAAAATAAAACTCAATGAGACAGTAGATATTTAACTCTTAGTCTCATATAATAAATTGTCTTCATCTATTCACATATTCATAGTGAAATATAGTCATCAAAGTATACATATTTTCATAAGAGAAGAACTGTGAAAAAGAAAATAAACAAACACATGAAAAATGAAAAAAAGTTAGGCAAAAGAGAATATGAAATAAGATCGACAAAAATATTTTTTTAAAATAACGTTTAAGTGTCCTAATATATACTTTAACTTTTAGTAGGTTATGGAATCCAGGATGAGTGCTTTGTCTGATCTGAGACTAGTCATCAAGAAATTCATGTCGGAGTTCACATTGGGACGAGAACATAGAGAACATCTTCCTTCAAACGCATGTGTTATCCACTGAGCAATTGAGTCTAGATGGTTAATAACTGGTTGAATAGGTATGGAGGTATTAGTCGTGATTCGTAACTTCC